>NW_027583056.1:0-2737 GCF_028453695.1 Augochlora pura
CTCGACACACTCAGTGTTTCCGGTGCCAGGCATTTGGTCATTCCTCTGCAAACTGCAATTTACCTCCGAATTGTATTAAATGCACGGGGGCTTACATCTCCAGGGACTGCACCAAGCCATTCAATGTCACTCCTAAATGTGCGAACTGTAAAGGTTCGCACACAGCTAATTACCATGCTTGCCCTGCTTTGGAAAGATATTTGAATCGCAGAAACAACGTAAACCATCCGGGCCTGAAGGACCCACTCTCCGTTGACTACATCCCGGGTGCATCCAACACCATGCCCCCCAGGCGTCCCCAGATACGGCGGGCTGATCTAAGCACAGGTCGAATCTCAAACATACGTATCGAGGAACCTTTAAATATCCCTCCCCCTGGAGCGATGCCATAAGCTCGTGCCGCTTCATCTCAGGCCGAACTCTTGTCCCGGCCTCCGCAGCCGAGTAATAGCGAATGATCTCAACTTTCTTAAGGTTGAACAAAGCGCTCAGATCCTGTACATCTGACTCGGAAAAATTTCAGGCTTACCATCAAGTCCTGTCCACTCTTGACTAAGCCTTCCCAAGGATCTTAGTCTGGAACGCAGGGTCAGTTGTCCAAAAAAGGGCTGAGCTAATTCACATTCTTCAAACCGAAAAAATTCACATTGCCCTTTTAGCAAAAACGTGGCTGAACAGAAACATTAATTTCTCTATTCCTGATTACCACATAGTTCGCAAAAATCGACTCACACGGGGAGGAGGAGTAGCTTTTTTTATAAAAAAATCCCTACTTCTACAATGTCTTGGACACGTCCCAAATATATAATATAGAGTCAGTGGCTGTTACCATCCCTGACTTAAATATTACCTGCTGTGCAGTTTACTGTCCACCCTCCACAACCGAACTAGATTCGACTGACTTGGATCGACTCGTCAGGATTGGGGCCGGCGGAACCTACGCAATCGGCGGAGACCTAAATGCCTGGCACCGCGTTTAGAATAATTTCAAGGCCAATCCTGCAGGAAACAGCCTATTCAGGCACATGCTCGGGTCATCCTACAGGAAACAGCCTATTCAGGCACATGCTCGGGTCATCCTACAGGATCATAACCCCGCCTAATCCAACCTGCTATGCCTCGAACCGTTCGAGACCATCCACCATCGACATGCTGCTCACTAACTGCAGCCTTGACTTGGCTAGTTATACTGCGGATCATTTCTCCACTATCCACAGACTGGTGATAATTTATCCCACCGCAGCTCAACATGCGACCCCCTACATCTCTGAGATCGACTGGAAATTATACCTCGGCCTTGCGTCCAAATGTTTCCTGGAAACAGCTCTGACCACCCGTCCCTCAATAGACTCGACCCTAGAGGCCTTAAACGCCTTCTTACACGCCTGTCGCAAAAAGGCCACGGTGGCAGTCACAAAACCTTGTAGGCGCAACCCTGACTTGTCCTTAGACAAGCTCCTACAAGCTTTAATGAAGCAGCGACGAGCCTGTAGGAGAAGCTGGCAAACCACTGGATGCATCACCTTCCGCAATCAAATCAAGTACCTGACCATAGAAATAAAAGCCCGGATTCACTTACTCAGAAACTCCGCCTGGAAAAGAAAAATTGCCAAGTTTAAAAAAGCGGATCCTACATTTTGGGCCACTTACAATATTCTGTCTCGAGGGAAATCTCGCCTCATTCCTCCCTTCGTGGACGGGTCATCATACATTAATGATGATCGTATCAAGGCCGAGGCGCTAGCCAACGTCTTCGAGAGGATACACGCCCACACCTCGACTCTCAACTCTCCTAGAGACAATGATATTTCCCGTTACGTCCTCAGCCTCGAGGGTATGAACGAGGTTGAAATCCTTCTTTTCCGTCATAAACCCAAATTCATTTATAACACCATAAAGGGAATGAAAAATAAGAAGGCTCCTGGCCCGGATCGAGTAGCAGTTCCTATGCTGAAATTCGCAGCTCCCAAGGTCATTCTGCAAATTTTCCATATAATAAAATCAGCTTATCTCCTCTCCTACTTTCCTGCAGACTGGAAAATAGCTAAGGTAGCCCCGATTCACAAAACTGGTAAACCAACAGATCTCCCGACCAGTCACAGGCCGATAAGTCTCCTCCCGATCTGTGGCAAAATCATGGAGAAGTATCTCTTACGGCTTATACTGAATCATATTGAATCAAGGGACATAATTATTAATCAACAGTTTGGTTTTCGAAGGGGCCACTCCACCACTCTCCAAATCCTACGCATCTCCCAACAAATATCTCAGGAAATTAACACCAAAAGACTCACCGCCATGGTTCTGCTCGATCTGGCCAAGGCCTTCGATTCGGTGTGGCATGATGCACTCCTCTTCAAGCTGCACAGCTACGGCTTCCATTCCCATATCATACGCTTAATACAATCTTACCTACATAAACGTCAGTTCTTCGTCAACCTTAATGGGTCTCATTCTGAGATGCATCTCATAGCTGCAGGAGTCCCCCAAGGCTCAGTACTTGGCCAGGTCCTTTTCAAAATTTTTATTAATGACATACCTTCTCATCCTAGCTGCACCATAGCCCTATTTACCGATGACACTGCTCTCCTATCCTCCTCATGGCAACTTCGTACTCTCATGGCTAGAATGCAGGCGTACCTTAATATCACTGTCCAATACTTTCTCTCTTGAAAGCGCCAGTTAAATCCAACCAAAACACAAGCAATTTTATTCACCCACAGAGTAGGATGTCCTT
>NW_027583057.1:0-2737 GCF_028453695.1 Augochlora pura
GCGAGAATCCCCAATAAACATATACCACGGACCAATTACCAAAGAACTGGAAGGAATTGTTGAACAAGCCGCGGCGAAAGAAAGGAACGGTAAGCGACAGAAACAACAAGATAATCCCAGATGTTCCGTTACGCGGCGGTATCACGGCCGTTGAACAACCAGGAATGGGATTCCAAGATTTCCCTGCAGCAGCCACTGTATAAATATTCGAGGCAAGTATCCATTTTAAACCACTATCCCGTAATTACAAGGTCGTAAAACAAGCGGCGCGGCGTGTTCGCCGGTTCGCCAGCGAGAAAAATAAGGGGGTGAGGAGCGCGTCGTTGGGGACGCGCGCGCGCGTGGGCGGGGGTGGTGCGGGGTTCGGGACGGCTCGCGGGAAAGTGCCGAGAGAGGATCCACAAACGGTAGTGAGAATTTTCCGGCTTGGAGGCGCAACAATGGCGGTCTCCGCCGAAGAACGGTGCTCCTGTTTCCCGGCGTCCCTTCTTCCTCCATCCCCTTCGTCGCCTGCCGTTTCCTACCCTGTTCCTCCTTTTTTTTCCCTCTTCTTCTCCCTTCTCCGTTTCTACTCCTCCTCCTCCACCTCCGTCCTTCCTCTGAAACGCAACCGGGCTGCCTGCTCGCGCCCCAGTAATTCGAACGATGTAATCTGGCTTCTTCCTCGGCAGATTACCGGACGGAATTAACCCCGCGCCGACTGCTTTCGAGACTGCGCCTCGAAAAACCTCGGGGTACCTCGGAGCCACTATTTCTGGCTTCCTTTTTGTATATTATTTAATTAGAATGGCCTCGTTCGACGACGATGCTGCGTGTATCGGTTCCTGTTGCACCGATTTACTTTAACCCTTTGCACTCGAAGCCATTTTTACCGAAAACATGAAATCATTTTCCTGGCTCATAGTATTTCTATTGTATTTAACAAAATAAACTTTTATGCATATTGAATTGATATTTGTGACTCGTATCGATGGTTCCACTTTTAACAATTTTTCAAACTTACGTTAGTATGAAAATTATTTTAAAAGGTGATGGAACAATTTTAGTGGTGCCTCAGAGTCATCATTCGAGTGCAAAGGGTTAAACTACAGAGGTCTAAAATCGACTAACTGGTACTGCGTTATAAAAATTGTAATAATAGTTTATCTACGTATTGTATAATTATTATAACAACCCGTGTCGAAATAAAAAAATATTTCTAATGGAAGCAGCTTTAAGACTTCAGTGATTATAAAATCAGAAATTAGCGAACAATTTCTAAATCGTCTGTACGATAAAAAAATATAATACATTTGTTATCGTCTTCATCGCATTCCATCCGCAACAGCCATGTATATTGCAGGAAATACGAGCAAGAAGTAGGAGGCGATTGTTTCGCTGTCATTCGGCGAAACGCGATTAAATAAACTGCCGGCGGAGAAACGTGTGGAACGGACCGCGCCATTAAACAAATCCGTATCCACTTTAAAGTACAACCCGATTATCAAGGGAACAACAAATTCGAGGCGAGCTTACTACAGATTAAACCCATAACTTCCGACACGTCTCGAGCAGCTGGTTCTTTCCCCGACGAAATATATCGTGTAGCCTCTCCTATTCCGTGCGCTCGTCTATGGCCGCGGCTTAAAACAAAACTCTCGAAATTTCAATAAATCGCGAGCCCCGGAACCCCCCTCCGCCCCTCCATAGCCGGCATAAGTAAAACAACGAAAGTCGTAGGAAAGTTCCGCCCGGCTACCGAGAACCGGAACGTTCGATTCAGTTCTCGATATCATTAACTACGGTTCTTTTATTTCTTTGGAAAAAAAGGTCACAGTTCTCGACTGCAATATCTACGCTCGAATTTTGAGATACGACGCTACGTAATATAGAATCGTACAAATGAAAATCTTCGTTTATTAAATCAAAGCTTTTAACGGGGTATTTTTCGTCGCGTTTCAACCCTTGGAGTTTTGCGTGTTTTTTTCTGTTTATGATTCTATAATTTAGAGATTTCAATCTTGAACATTTCATTATAAAGAAGAAATATTTTACTATTTTAGCGAGTCTAGAATTTCAGAATTTAGAAGCGAAAATTTATAACAAATTGTATCATCGTCGCAAAATCTCTGAAAATGCCATTTAAATATCGCTTCATTTCAATGGCGTCGATTCGTATAAAAATGTTCAACTAAAAAGCGAAAACTGACAAGGACATGCCAGAGTAAAAAAAAGACCGCGTCGCAGACGGTCGATGTAAATATTCTCGGAAGTGAGAGGCCGTCTGGGGTGGCGATGTCCGAATGGAGAAGGCGGCCCCACCCCACGGAAAAGCCACCGGGATTGTCGTGGGACGATGAGCTTTCTCATAACGACGTTTCTTTCCCGGTTTGGCACGCGATGCACGTGCGATTCCACGCGATTCAGCCTCGGTCCTCCGTCGGCGTCTCGGCGTCTCGGCGGGGCCGGCCCGCAGCCGGTGGCGGTTAATGGATTTAACGGCTGAGCCGAAAGCTGGACGAATCTCTGTTTGCCGGGAGATTCCCGAGGCCGGGGGAGAACGGCCTGGAAGATGCCCCGGATATAAGGGGGATTTATGAGGCGCCGTGGACGGCTGGAGAGGGAGGGGGGAGCAGGCGAAAGGCAAAGGCTCGCACGAACTGCCGGTGAAGCGAGTTAATTAAGACCCGGCCCCTTCTTTATGCCCCGGCCTCGTCGCGGAACTTGCTGACTGCGTTTCAACCCTCCCCCGCGCGCC
>NW_027583058.1:0-2737 GCF_028453695.1 Augochlora pura
CAACCCCGGCATTACGCCAACGCATGACAGGATGATTGCTTAGTTGTAAAGCAAGAAGAGGAAGGCTTTAGTGCCGGGAAAATTCGGATTTAGTCTCAGGTAGCCATGAATTTGTCGGATTTCACATATCGCGCTTGAAACGCGGGTCGGACGTCTTATGCGGTAGCTATTTGTGTTGACTTTGATCGATTCGAGGATAGTAATAAATGTTCTAATTGATTTCTCCTTCGTTCAGAACTTTTCTTAACTTTCCGGATATCTTTGCAACTTCTATCGTAGTCACAGCGGAATCTCGATTATCCGAACAATCAAATTCTTACCGAACACGCTCGACTCGCGTTCACGAATCAAGTGTTTAGGCTTTCTAGGTTCAAATAACCGAAGTTTTACGATATTTGAATTTTTAATTGTTATATGTTATATACATTATTTAAACTAAAAAGTCTCGTTAATTCTCATATTTATCTACACCATCTTGATTCTTATTGGTCATAATAACAAATAACTGTTCGTGTAACATGCCATTCTAATGGTTCTATTATTATACTATATTGGTTCACTATTATACTGTTGCGAACTTCGGGAACCTCGTCCGGTTCCCGTCGCCCCGTTCCACGAGTCCGCGGCATAATTAATAATTTATTACTTTCGTTTTACAATTCTCTACAATATTTCAAATTATCGAATACAATGCGTCGAGTTTGCTGTCAAAATAACCACTCGCGAGGTTCAGTTCGATTGGAAGACCCTGAACCGTGTTGTCATCTTTTTATTCCGGCAAGGGAATTCCAAGGCGGCACCGGTCATCCATCCGGTGTTCGTAACAATACTATCGGTTACAAATCATATAATTTCTTATTAACTTCAATGTAAAAATCTGTAAAAGTTTCGTCATTGAATCTGCTTTGTTGAAAGCTAAATTATACGACAGAAGAGCAAATACATTGAAAGTTTTCATGTCGGAAGCATAAATGTTAAACAAATTCTGTACGGTAGGGATCGCGGAACGCGAGTGGAAACGCTGCCCGTCATTCTGATAAGAAGCTTTAATTTAAAATGTTAATTCGTTATAATTGGAAACAATGAGAGCCAATGGTAGAGATCATGGTGGAATATTATCGGAATATTTTTCGACGTCCGCTTCGGAATCGTTCGGCTGCAACGGACATAATATCGCCAAAAAGAACACCGCAACCAAATATAATATAAAATCACTCGAATAATTGATTCCGATTTAATACGTTGCATTAACGGAATTGTAAATTTCAGCTTTGCGAGAGCCGCTCGACGAGAAAGGGGGTGGGCGAACAGAGATATACAGAGGCGCGGAGAGATACAGCGGCGCGGAGAGAAAGAGAGGGGCAGCGGGGAACACCAAAGGGTTAAATCGTAATTAGCGGATCGCAAAACTGGACACAGATAAACGAATAGAATTCTAACGACGCGCAATCCCGTAAAAGCTGCCCTCTCGCGAACACGATTTCCCCCCCTCGTTCTGTAAAAAAAGGAACGGCTTCCGCGCTTTTTATTTAAATTGTTGCCTCGAGTAAAAGGAACCACGTTGCATGAACGTTTTCAATTTTTTTTTTTTTCATTTCATATCAGACACTTCCGTATGACGCCTGTGCCGCGTTTATCTCGCGCAGTGATACAGAGAGGATCGAATGGCGCGCGAACATTTTTTTAAAGAGCGCGGAACATGAAAAACGATATAACAATAACGCGATTTAACTCCAGATTGTTTTTTTTTTTTTTACGGCGAATGCGAGCAAAATGTAAGTTCATTATATCGGCGCGGCGCTATGAAACGGTTATAAAGATTACTCTCCGCTGAAACTGCTTCGTAACCAACAGTCACACTCGTTTCGTCCTTCCTCGTCTAAATTTATTCGATTTATAAACGTCCGCGATTCTCATTATGTTTCAAAATTTTTTAAAAAATACAAAAAATTCTGCAATATCTTGTACAAATTATATAGGACACGTTATCGTTTTCGTGTAAAAAGAGTACAAGCGCCGCGGAAAAGTAATAATAATAATTGCAAGAAGTAATCATTGTATACTCGAGCATTCGAGTTAAAAATTTACTAATATTTTAGCGATCACGGTGTGCTCCAATTTCCACGATTATTTTTTATAAGAATTTTCGTACAATACACTTTTTCGTAGAAATGTGATTTATTTACACGTCAACTCTTTGAGGCACAGGATTTCAGATGAAAAATAGACCCATGTTGCACAAGAATTTTATCGGATTTTAAGCTTGCATAGTTATATAAATACAGCCACTTAGAGTCACTCATAGCATAGCGTAGAAGACACTTATGGGACAACCTCTAATACATTAACCAGTTAACTGTGGCGCCCTCATTTAAAAGGGCGCACAGTTTTGTGTCGCCAGAATCGAGCCACGACGAGTATATTCGTCAATCACAGAGTAAGTTGCGCTGGTAAGATATTGGATGAAAAAGATGGGTTTATTTTATAAAATTGAAAATTTTATTACTAATATTTACTTCTTTGGTTAAAAGAAGCACTTTTTGGGGTTTGATACAGCAAGATGAGGATCAAGATCACCGAAAAGTCAAAGTTGCTGCACTGCTCGCGAGTTAGCTTTCTAGTTTATAAATCCACTTTTTGACTTTTGCCTTTGCCCCTTTTAGGTTAACATCTAAAAAACCGTTATCATTGCACATAAATAAATTCATTATGCGAACTGGCAAACTTTTTCAACCAG
>NW_027583059.1:0-2734 GCF_028453695.1 Augochlora pura
AATAGTACGTTAACAAATCAGTGACCCGTCATTTTGACGGATTACGAAAATCTAGTGTTAACCATTTATCTAAATGGTTAAATACTGATGACAAAGGACAAGTTTTCTAAAATTTCCGACAAAGAAATATCACCGAAAATGTTAAAAACTTAATAACTAGAAAATTCAAACAAGAAAAGAAGCAACACACACAACTGTAATTTTATAAAAATTATTAAAAAAACAACAGTTTCTCAAAAATATGAACCAACCCTATTTGACGCAGCTTTCTAAAATTTCCGACAAAGAAATATCACCGAAAATGTTAAAAACTTAATAACTAGAAAATTCAAATAGGAAAAGAGGCAAGACACGAAACTGTAATTTTATAAAAATTATTCAAAAAGCAACAGTTTCTCAGAACTGCAAGCATGCTCGACAATAAATCCTTGTTTCCCGCATCGACTAAAACATCAAGACTATAATCCCACCGCTATGATTCCAAACAGAGTTACCCGCTGAACAGAGTTACCTGCCAAATTTTCCGTCTAATTACCCAAATCGCTTAGATTTTGTGAATTTTGCGTCGTCGACTCGCTGGCTCGTCATTGATCGCGGCAGCGTTTCCATCGCATCAAGTCGAGAATGTACCGCTGTGCAGAGACACGCGCATTCACCCGATTCAACGCCGAACAAACCGTAGTGCTCGCGCGCGCGCGCGCGCGCCGTTTCTGTGCGCCCTTCGAATAAACATTTTGTTTGCAGTATCGCAGACGGCGTCTCTAACGAGATAAGCTATTCGCTAATTAGAATAGTGTTTCAGCCGTCTGAGCTTGAATGCTTGTCGGACAAGGATGTCCCCGGCATCCACAACAAACTGATCCCAGCGCTCCGGAGTTGCGCGCTTGCCGCGCGGCCTTGGTAACTGTCGTCGCTCGAAAGTTGTTCGAGCGGCGTCGACCATAGCCCGCGCTGAAACTCTCCGCCGCCGCGCGTTTCCTTCGTCTATCTTACGGATTCGCGTCGGGCTTCGCGAAACGATCCGACGATAATCGGCCGCGGAACAGTTTGCGCAACGTTGGCGGATCGGTTCTCGCGCGCGATCCGCTGGCGGCGATTGGAAAACGACGATGAATCGGGAATGGCCGCATGGTTGCGCGCCGATTGCCGAGCATCGAATTATAAATCGGAGCTGAAGCGCGGGGCATTCATCGCGGCCGGCGCGCGCTTTGATTTTCCTATCGCAAAAGATCCTCCGCCCCGCCGGAAACCCGGGGGGGGGGGGTCCAGGACCGATTGCTCCCTAGAAAATTAACTTTTTCAATGAGCAACTCCGTTGCACCGCGCTCGAACGTGCGCGCAACAGATGCAATTACTTCCGACGAATCCGATCGGATCCGGTCGGATCGCCGGCTCTTTGCTGCGCGCTCGCATCCCCAAAACCGCTATCAATATTTTTTTTATCGGTCGCTATGCCGCTCGCCAACAGCCGGTCGCCGCCGCGTTTACCGTCGGCGAAACATCGCGACGCCCGTCTCTCGAATAATTTCACTCGGGTATTTTTCATCCCGATATTTTTATTCGTATATTATCTCTGGCCATTAAGCGATCGCGACATCGGCGTTTAACCGTTTAGATACGTCAGGATTTTGCGCAAATAAAGTTTTTCGCAACTAAATTACGATTTTCTCTTAATATATATTTTTTCCGGATATCTATATATAGTACTAATAACATATATTCTTTTCTTAATATATTGTATATACACACTTTCACTTTAATTGTTTGCTTTAACAAATAATAAAACAATTGAGTAAAGCACGAGCCATTCGCGAAAGCCACTATAGTGGCGCGTAGTATCTAAAAGGTTAAGCATCCGAGCGAAATTTGTACTTTAAATATCTTTGAAGAGGTTACCGAAGTTATTAATCGTCGAGTGTGTATTCAAGTAGATGCATTGATAAGTATTTCAGGATTTTCTCAAATCAGGGCCTGAAGCAACGGAAAAATGAAGCCTTGTTCTTGACTCTCGTCGCGAAACTTCAAACCTTTAAAATATATATATGTTTTCGATTCTTTTTCTTCTTGGGTGTAGGATTAAGGAAACGCCAACGGATTCGTCTAAAATTAGAGTTTATTAAATTTTTTTATATGATTTTCCCCTTTTTTCTAATCCTATTTACAACTTATATACTAACCTAAAATTAGAGAATCGCCAATTAAACGTTCCTGCTTCCCTCAGTTTTCATATCGCACAGTGGAGGTTAGAAATTACTTTTCTAAGTTCTTCCGCGCCAGTGGCGCCGTTCCTCACGCGTCCGACCCCTAGCGGCGCGTACACGAAGCTTTCATATATATTAAATATTATAAATATTCAATTATTCTGTCGAATAATACACCTCGCGCCCATCAATGTAGAAAGTAAAATATAAAACGTTAATAAAAGAGCGTTGCTTGAATATTATGATATACATTCAAAGTTCTGCGGCGATTCTTCGACCACTCTTAACCCGTTCGTTATTACGAAGAAGATTGCGACGGCCGGACGAGATATCTCACGTCGCGATTTCTATTTCGCGTCGCGATTTCTATTTCGCGGGCGCCACGGACGAGATGCCTCCCTTTTATCATGGCAGAGTTAACAGCCGAGAAGTATTTCCCGTTCGCAAAGTCGATTGCACGCGTCAGCATTTTATTTGTTACTCGGAGCAGCATCCGGCCGAATCGGCAGACAAATGGGAACGTCGGTCACTGT
>NW_027583060.1:0-2733 GCF_028453695.1 Augochlora pura
CCTCCTCCACCACCGCGCCGGGTTCTCGCCTAACGGAGGTGCTCGATTAGCCTGAAATACCTGGCTCCGTTCGAACGCAGTGGTAGGGGCCCCGTTGTTGCGTAGGTCGATCCGGATCTGCATAAGAGCGAAACACACCGGCCGGGTCTACCTGTTTTCAGCCGAATGCCGAGCAACCGCCGACCACCTTGACGGTCCTGGAGAACGAAGGCCGAACGCGCGCGGAGGACCTCGAGGAGCCGTGTAACGTCTCTACTTCGAGCTCCCAATTAGCGCCCTAAAAGGTTCGCGCGCGAGACTTAAATTCGGTAATCGAATTGCCCCGATGTTGCCGTGAAGTTAACAAACTTATCGTTACAGGACCAAGCGCCATGGACGACATCGAGGTCGCCGAGAGGAAGGACTCCGACTTCGACAGTGACCCTTGCGAGGTAAATTAAACGCTTTAATTGCCAGCGTTATTCGAACGTTTCATAGTGCCGTGTACGTTTTGTCTCCACGGTAAACGTGTCAATTACCGTGCTTCCTTAATGTTGCGTACGACTTGCGTAATGTTTTCAGCAAATTAAATAATTTGTTTTATTTGTACGGCACTTCTTACTGTTTTATCTATGTAGCACTTTTTTTATATGAGCATGAATATTTTTATAATTGAATTATACGGTAAAGAACACCTAATGTTTAAGGAAATGGAGGAAAGGAAGTTTTTGAGCTAATTACTGTGCACTTAAAAACTTGTGAGGCATCTTCTTCTTCTTCTAGTTACTGTGTATCAATTTTTATACACTGATCTAATTACTGTGCTTCAATTACTGTGATAAATAGTACACAAACATTGAATAGTAAATTATTTAGCATAATTAGTTATACATTTATTTTTCAATATTTACAATATAGTCGTGAAGAAATTTGAGATAGAAATTTGAATATTTGAAATAAATAGTTTTTTTTAATTGAATAGTCGCAACCAGAACGTGTACAGATATTCTCGGACTAGTAACTAGAAAAGCATCACCATGGCATATTATCAGAGCTAAACACTGATAAGATATATACTATTCTCATTGATAATGCTGCAGTACTATATCTACCGCTACCGTAATATTATATTCCAGGCAACTGCCATATCACACTTCAAAAAACCGATTCTCGTCCGATCATCGAAGTTAAACAGTGTTGAGCGTGGTTAGTACTTGGATGGGTGACCGCTTGGGAATACCACGTGCTGTTGTCTCTTTTTTTTCTTTTTCAGTATTAAAACATTATTTTTTCAATCATTTATATCCTGACAATTATTTTATATTGTATATAAATTAATATAAAAAAAGAAATTAATTTAGCGGCCTCCTACTAAAGTGGATGAAAATTGGATTGGTTTTAGAATTCACAGTTTAAATTTCTTGTCACTATCTTTGCAGCAATTATTGATGCTACATGAAGAATAACACAAAAACGAAAAAAAAAACAAATAATACAATAAAATTTAACTTTCATAGATTAATATCGATGTCGCAACTGTCATATTAGGCTAGATATATACTATTCTCATTGATAATGCTGCAGTACTATATCTACTGCCACCGTAATATTATATTTTAGGCAACTGCCATATCACACTTCAAAAAACCGATTCTCGTCCGATCATCGAAGTTAAACAGTGTTGAGCGTGGTTAGTACTTGGATGGGTGACCGCTTGGGAATACCACGTGCTGTTGTCTCTTTTTTTCTTTTTCAGTATTAAACTTTATTTTTTCAATCATTTATATCTTGACAATTATTTTATATTGTATATAAATTAATATAAAAAAAGAAATTAATTTAGTGGCCACCTACTAAAGTGGACGAATATTGAATCGGTTTTAGAAATTACAATTTAAATTTCTTGTCACTATCTTTGCAGCAATTATTGATGCTACATGAAGAATAACACAAAAACAAAAAAAAATAAATAATAAAATAAAATTTAACTTCCATAGATTAATATGGATGTCACAGCTTTCATATTAGGCTATCTACCGGGTCAAATCATAGTCTACCACTTACGCCGAAATTGTACGATTTTCAAACCGATTACTACTCGAAGATACGTTCATGATTCAGGATGAAAAACCGCCGATCACGACCACCACGAAGAACGCCTTGATAACGACTCAGCTGGGTCCGTGCGACGTCTATCCGCATCGCGTCAAAGTCTCGATCGTGGGCATAGGGAAGGTCGGAATGGCCTGCGCCATCGCGATCCTGATGAAAGTTAGTATAGCCGCGGATCACGGGCTGAAGGCAGGCGGGCAGGCACGCAGATCGCAACGTTCGATCAACCGTTTGATTCCCCGTGATCTTTAGAGGTTGGCGAGCGAGGTCTGTCTGATCGACCACGACGCGGACAAGGCTTCCGGCGAAGCCGAAGACATCCGGCACGTCGGCGTCTTTTTGGGAAGTCCTCTGGTAACTGGCACGTCAGGTACTTAATCCATTATATCTTAATCGGACGCTTCTCTTTCTTTTTCTTCTCGAGGAGAAAATTTACGTCGCAAGAAGCTCACGCTTGCCAAACATAAAACTATGCTGGTTAATTATTTGGTAAAGGCAGCACAGAAACCTAAACACTAAGCCTACCGATCATTAAGTAAGTAAGTTGCTTTATCAGAATAACGAGACTGAATTTATTTTTGATTTTCCTAATTTTTATTGTAATACCTGTTTGAGTTAAGATATATCCTCCATTAATAAAAT
>NW_027583061.1:0-2733 GCF_028453695.1 Augochlora pura
TGTTTAAAATGGTAATGACGACTGTAAAGACTAGTTCCGTCCTGTAATGGAACGCCAACAATACGTCAGAAGCAAGTTCTCGCTGGACCTGACTAAACGGCCACGCCAGTCTAAAGGTTAAAAATGTTAAAGAATGCAAAAAGCTTGACCCCGTGACCGGCTCATATGTCACGCAGTTGTTTTTTCGTAACGTTCGCTATATGGAAGCCTTGTTTCGTTAAGATATATGCGTGGGTTGAACGGCAAGGAAACGCAGGGAAGCCAGGGAAACAAGAATAACGAGGTCCGGCGCGGTAAATGTAGTTGTTCGTCACGAAGAAAATTGAATTACCCGTCGAAGCGCGGAACAGACAAAATTTATGGTACGCGTTCTGGGTTCGCAGAGGACAGGAAGAGAGAGAGAAAGAGAGAGAGTGAGAGAGAGAAAGAAAGAAAGAGAGAAAGAGAGAGAGAGAGAGAGAGAGAGAAAGGGAGAAAGGGAGAGAGAGGCAGAGGAAGGGCGACAGACAGCAGCGCGGCGTCCGTGTTAATCGATCGCCGTGATTGCGCGGATAAAAAAAAGGGCCATCGTACGACCATTACTCGCGTTTTCCTCATTGTCGGGACGTGCTGTGCTTAGTTCTCGGCCGGTCGAAGCCGGTCGAAGCCGGTCGAAGCCGGTCGCGCGCTGCTTGCCGAATTACAACGGCAGAAGATTTTCCCCGGCGCGCGTTTCGTTCGCGGCGATGTCATAACGTGCCTGAATCACCAGTAATTAGTGCCGGTGAATAGAACTATGGAAACAGCGATAGCAGATTTTCAGTATAATGATAATTAGATCGTTCTGCACGGTTCACACGGTACACTTGTACCATTGATTGCGAAGCTTAATTGCGGCGCCACGAAAAAAATTCCCCTCGAATGCCCGTGCTATAACGTTCGGGGGACCTAATAGCGGTACTATTATGGACTACGTAAAATGTAGCATGTGAAAGGAATTCGAATCGTATTAAACCCGGGGGAACGTATTTGCAATTACGTTTACGTATCAAGGATATTCGAGTCAAGAAAGAGAGGCTAGAATACATGTTAACGATTAGATTGCCGATTTTATGCATTTATAATAACAAAGTGCAGTTTGGTAGAGAGAGAGACTAACAGAATTTAAAAACGTTAATAAATACTGTTTACAATTTCGTTATTAAAACTTTGCAGAATGATTTCTTTCATAGCTACGCTAATTAGCATTTCTTCGTCTTTAATATATATTCGTTCGCATGATGAAAATTCATTATAATAATATAAATAAATAATTGAATCCTGTTCTTTTAATTCCAAATAACTTAAATTCTAATTTTTACCAAACAGAAATCATATTTTAACCAAAGATTGTATAATTATAAGCAACACTGAGATATATATGATTTTGTACAAGTTACATTCTTTTTATATAGATCATATCATTTCTGCAGATAGTGTGAAAAAATGCCGGATTTCATTCATTTAAGATAGAAATAATTAGATAAAATGAAAGCAATGGAAATACTAAGATATTAATTATCATTATTTGAAATTATTAGGCAACGAAATAAAAATTTGACTCATGCTTGTTACAGCTGAAGAAAATCATTTTTATTTTCCATAAAGCTCCACAGTGTACCTATTAATATCACATAATTATGTGACACTTTGCTACGAGCATTTTTATTTCGAGCAACAATCTTTCCATAGTTAAAAATCAAATTGTACAAATGCGTATTTCAATTACATCGAAAGTACACGTGTCCTGCGATAAATATCGAAAACAATGATCAACTTCTCGATAAAATGACCAGCGTACAGCAAACGGTTTCCCCGGTCATCGTGAAAAACTGCACTCCAATTCGACACCGGGAAAACAGAAATTTTCAAAAACTATGGATTAGCAAGAGAAACTGCGTCAGTTCGAAACACGGCGCAACTAATTTGACAGTGTTTGACTTTTAAGCTTCGACGAGGGAAATTTCAGGTAAAAATGGTGGACGGCTGCGAATAGCATCTGTACTTGACGTTTCATCAATGAGCGATGGGAACCGCAGGCTCTCCGGCACCTTCGTCGCGGCGAGAGCAAGCGAGAAGGAGTTAGGCGACAGCGGGACCGATACGTACGTGCGACGCGACACAACCGGTACAATGTACGACCGCGAATTTCCGAGCACTGGGTTTCGTCTGAGGCTGTCGCGTGATTTATATGAGGACGATCTCGCATTCGGCCGCGCAGATAATCGCGCGATGATCGTTGTCTGTAACTGATTGGCAATTCTTCCCGCTGTTTAATCTTTATCCAGTTCTGAGTGTCAGGATTTTATTGTGGGTGTTAGGGCGAGAGATTTAGAAATGACTTTATGGTATGGCTGGCCATCTGTGAGTTTTTCAGCAATTCGTTTTAAATGCATTTAGGATTATTACAGTCGTTAGCGGGCCGGTCCGCAGCCAACATGTGGCAAATAAAGTAAATAGATTTCAGGATGATGAAGGTAATGCCATCATTTAGTCTCACAGATCCATGAAGCCCCGCCATAAAGTCCCAAGACTAAGGAAAGGGACTCGGCCGTCAGGTATCGGCATCAGCGACCCTGGCCAGCTGAACTTTCAAAACATTGCCGAAAACATCCGTCCACCCCCGAGTGCACGCGGCCCGTCTAGTCATCCCCCCCACAGACAACGTGCTTCGGGCACATTGGAAGGGATGACTAGGTTTTCCCTTCACTCTGG
>NW_027583062.1:0-2733 GCF_028453695.1 Augochlora pura
CAGTATATTACTCCAGCTTATTCTTAACCGAATAAAAGCAGGATGAATAACGATAACAATTGTAAGTTACTTCATTATATACAGGATCACAGAAAACAGTAAATACTAAAAATAGATGACTATTAAGCTGATTGCAAATTGTCTTTCATGCAACGAAATTTCTCCTGTTATTTATTATTTTATTTTCTATAAATATTGAGGTATTCTATAGATATTCCATTATTATATAAATATATATTATACAGATATTCAATAGATACTGTCTGTAACCTTTTCGCGCCTAATACTCAAATAATTTAAATAACTCTACGTTATATATTAATACTATTAACGTTATCTACATAATTTGATTTTGTCTCATTCTACTTTCTACTGTTTTATATTTTTCTTAAAACCCGTCGAGCTTTCATTTTATACGTTCGCATCGAACGATCAATTTTATTGCATCCGCCTGATTGGACGCGTTCAATTTGTTTCTGGCTGCTGATAAAACGAAAAATGTACAATAAGAAAGCTAGCAATCGTTGACTCTGAAGTTCTGCTTTCCCAAAAAGGATTCTTCGAAATTCGAGAAACTCTCAATTAGCGCGTCCACGGGCGAGACTCGCGGGGTCGACGATGAATCTTCGAATCAGAGCCGGTCTTTAGAAGTGGCACAGGAACCGCAGAGTCGTCCAGGCCACGTGAAAAAGGGTCACGCCGGCGAGGACGAAAGTGACTTTCGTTTTCGTGGATCGTTATCGTGGATCGTTCACCGTGTCCGCCGCTCGCGGACGTTAACTGTAACGACGCCAGCGATCGGGAACCTATAAAAATTCGAATATAAAACCTCCGTTCCTGTTTTCACCCGACGCCGGTGAAATCATTCGCGAAGATACGTATATATCGTTAACAGCCTCGGACACCGTGGCGCCGCTCTTCTCAATCCCGTTTCAAGCCAGCCGGAAAATGGTAGCAATTTCAAAGAAGCTACGCGCCAGCCGAGTTTTCGCCAAATTGAATAGAAAGTCCGACAACGTAGACGTTCCCGGAAGAATTACCGAACGGTGGTGTATTTCGTAATTCGTGTTATAGGATTGGTTATTTAATCGGTCGATCGGCAGGGTTCGCATGACAACGGTTAACGGCGGAGCATATGTTATAAAACGCCGACGCTGTTGCTGTAATTTCCTTCTAATCGCTGCCTCGCGGACGGCAACGGATCTGACAGGAAATTCGCAGTTTGCCCGTCACGCGATCGATTTTCGCGTTATGCTTTTAACCCCTTGCACTGCGACTCCATTTACGTTGCGCTGAGTATCACTTATTTCTTTTTAATATTAGGCTGGGGAGAAAGAAATCCATTATTTTTACGTAAACTTCGAGATTTTATTTCACATGTTTCCAATTGTCCGATGTAGGTAAAATATGCAAAATTATTAATGATTTCCTCACTCCTCCTCGAATAAAACAAATATGTTATTTATTCCTTTTTAACCGTAGAATATCTCACAATTAGTAAACTATTTGAACATTATAACTGTCGTTAGCTAGATTTGAATAAAAAGCGACGATCTTTGTTGTTTAATTCTGATGGACGAAGCATGGTTATTTTCATTTACGAATTAACCCTTTGCACTCGAATGGCGACTCCGAGGCGCCATTAAGAATTGTTATCTCACGTTCCAAATTAATTTTTACATTACTAAGGTTTCTTTTATCCGAAAGATTGTTAAAAGTCTAACTGTTTTATGATTCACCAGACTCAATTTCATATTCATAAATGATACTAAGTCGTATAAAATAGGAATACCGTTCGTCACATAAACTGTTTCGCATTCAGACATAACCCTTTGCACTCGAAGCCATTTTATCTAAAAATATGAAATAATTCTCCTAGTATTTCTATTCTGTACAATAAAGTGCACTTTTACGCCTACGAAAATGATATTCTTGCGATTTATAGCAACAATTTCACTACTCAACAATTTTTTCAAATCTCAACTTTATTATTATAACAATTATTATCGAACACAATAGAATAATTTCAGTGGTGCCTCAGAGTCACCATTCGAGTGCAAAGGGTTGAAATGGTTTCGAGTGCAAAGGATTAACACTTATTTCGAAGCGCAGCGCGGAGATTAGTTGGAATGTTTTATTACGAAACGAAGGGGGCACCGGGCACAGATCAACAACAAGTTGGACTTTCCCGATCGGTCATTGCAGTCAAGGCTAAAATACAGGATCCGCTTGATGAATATGAAGGAGGCTCGTTACTCGTGTTTTTAAACGATAATTACTATGCATGTTGCATCAGGCCTGTCCTAAATCCGTCGGTCCTTGATGAAGCGATTTTTCTATAAGATAAGCTCTCCGGTTTTCTCGTTTCCGATCGATTCGCCTGCGACGCAGAAGGGCGAATGAAAACCTTACGAAAGATCGAATGCAAATCTGCAATCAGAGATAGCCTTGGGCGTTCGAGACGCGATTTCATTTTTTACCGAAAGCTGATGGGTAGAACAGCGGTGACGCAAATTCGAGCGAATGTGGGTCAGATCTGTGTGGTCATCGGAAACAAACGCGCGAAGATCAACGAAGGTGTTTGTGGGTCGCGGTGGAACCCGTTAGAGTTTAGAGAACGACCGAAGAGGTTATGACTGCGTTCCTCGCTTTCACGGAATTTTCGACACCGCGCTGTAGGATGGGTGTTCGCGGGGAGCTAACTTTGACCTTCGCGAAACGCCTACAGTCAGT
>NW_027583063.1:0-2732 GCF_028453695.1 Augochlora pura
CTCTATTATTCTCTTGCTCTCTGTCTTTTACTCTCTTGCTCTATTACCCCCTCACTCTCTCCACCGCGGCGTTCAACGAGCCCCCCGACCGCGCGCCAGGCCATTTGTTTCTAACTGGGAAACGAACAGCAACATCTCGCCACCCTCTTGGTCCTGGGTCGAGCCTCGCGAGCAACAGGTCCTCGAGGATGCAATCACACGTTTGGCCCGCGCGCGCGCCACCACCACTTCCGGCCACTTTCTATGCCCGCGCTAAGGGATATAGAATGTCCCTTGGGCGTTGCTTCCTGTCTCAAAGACGGGGATAGACGGTCGGGAATTAGGTTAGCGGGCTTCCGGATCGATCCCGCCCCGCCCGCCTCTGTGTGTGCATATTGTTCGACGGACGTCCCTGAACGAACCGCGCGCGACTCCTGTATTTGGGTTGACTAGGATCGTTGTTGGATTTGTCGGGGAATCGCGATGTTTGTTGTTCATTATTGGTGGTGGTTTAATGCTTTGCGATTGGAGGTGGTTTTAATGTAAATTTTAAAAAGAATTTCTTTGACTTGGAATATTTTATATATTATACGCCGAAGGCTTATATGAAAATGCCGAAGGCTATTTATGTATATAATATTGAATTTTGTAACTCGCGCAACGATAATTGTTTTTTAAAAATATAATATTTTTTAGATCCAATGTAAAAATCCAATGAGCTGCACATATGCAGGATACACTCATATACGTATACAGAGTACAGTATACATTCGTATGCATATGCGGTATACATTCATATACGTATACGTGTACAGTATGTGTATACCTCGTCGGACGTATATCGAGTGGTGGGTGCTCGACGACCATAGTGGGCGCCGTTCCGGAACGTACGCGAGAGATCAATCGCGTCGAATCGGGTGGGGGGGATCCACGGTGTATTCGTCGGCCGTTGTTTATCTTTTTCTTGAAACTGGGTTATTGCGTGACGTAGCCGGATGGAAACGATAAATCTTGTTGCGGGCAAGCGGCGACGGCGGCGGTGGCGGCCGCCGAGAGGAACCCCCGACCTTGCCACTTGAACTTGCCCCCGTTCCTCCCTCTGTGTCGCGCGGTTTCCGACCGCCATATAACTTCGCCCGGTCATTCTTCTTCCACCGCGCGGATCGCCGTAACTCGAATCATAAACTTCCCGGGGAAATAACGGATTCGCTGGGACTCCAACGTGTCGGACACTGCGGCGAGCGACGCGCGGAAAAATAAACGCCGATTCTCGCACCCTTGGCGAAAAATATTTTTTAACATCGATTAACACGTCAAGTATAATAGCCAACCATTTAAATGATTTACATATCGAATTCTATTCTGTATATACTATTATTAATATTATTGTTATTAGTCTTAGTAATACAATATTAATTCTAATTAAACACGGTTACAAATAATCATAAAAATGTGAAAAAACTTGCAATTTATTTTTTACCAGAAAAGATATGTTCTAATCTATGCTCTGAATTTACATAAACGTGATCGAAGAAGCTTAAAATGTATAATCGGTGCACCGTTTACAAGAAGAGTCCCGCGTCGCCGTGAAATTCTATCTGCCGCAGTTTTTGAATGGCCCGGCAGTTACTTTCCCCGGTTATTGTTGCCGGTAATATTTGCGTAACGATCGCGTTGTGTTTTTACGGGGAAACAAGGCAGGGACGCGGTGGTGGTGGGGAGGGGGCGGGGGGAGAACCGATGCGCGGCGCGCACTCGTTCACAAATATTTATATTAAAATCCCATTCGCGGGATCACGTTCGCTTGTAGACACGCGAGCCGAGGGGGGCGTCATTTGTCCGATCAGAGGAGGGGGGGGGGCGGCGTCGAGCGAATTTGAATATTTTCGTACAAAAAGTGTTTAATTAGACTGCTTTATCTTTCTCGCCGAGTCCGCGGCATTGTGTCGAAACGTTGAAAAGGCTCTCCACCTGCCCGGCGGTTTGTTATTTTTGTAAATTGCGGGACGCCCGTCGAACGCGAACACGATACAGAGATATTATTCGCCGGCGAGGGGAAACGTGATACACATCGCGGATATTCGATGAACAATATTTTCTTTCGAATCTCTAATAGATGTTCTGTTGAGGGCTCGTTTGGAAACAAATAGTTGTTTCGGGGCGGCCGTGATTTTACGTGAATTTTTAATATTTTTCACTCGTAAGGGTTGAGATAGAAATTTGATGAGAAATTTAAAATTATCGCTTTCAAATCCCAGCCCCAAAATTACTAGTTTCAAATCGCACCCCCAAAATTACTACCTTTAAATCTCACCCCCAAAATTACTACTTTTAAATCTCACCCCCAAAATTACTACTTTCAACCCTTTGCACTCGAGCGGTGACGCTAAGGCATCACTAAAATTATTCTATTTAATTCCAAAATAATTTTTGCAACGATAAGGTTTAGATTTAGCAAATTGTCAAGTAGTAAAACTGTTTGTAGGAGTCACACGAATAAATTTTGTATGCATAAAAATTTATTTTCTTAAATAGAATGGTAGTACCGCGAACCAGAAAAATTATTTCAAATTTACAAGTTAAAATGGCTCCGAGTGCAAAGGGTTAAATCTCACCCCCAAGAATCCCACTCATCGCATAAAATCAGCAGCCATAAAAAGCTGAATAAAACAGAATCACCATCGGCAACCAACTTTGCAAGCGAAGTGCCGTTCGAGAAGCCTCGGCTATGAAGATACCGAAGACAGTCTCCC
>NW_027583064.1:0-2732 GCF_028453695.1 Augochlora pura
TTAATGTTATCTAGCAATAAGGACGCGCCATGATTCCCCTTCGCTTAGGCGTCACGCCTTTCGTTTGTTCTTCCTCTTCTGTTCTCGGTGTTCACCTTCGTCTCCGCCATGTTCACGATTACAATATTATTAATGTTCTTATAATAAATAATTAAATTTATTTCGCTGGGTTTTAACAATTATGAATTCGAGCGCGTCAGATCTTCGCCTTCCTTTTTTAACGTCGCGAAAAGAGGTCCCGCACGCAAAAATTATTTTTAATAATTAATATCGTCGCTATTTAATAATGATGCGAATCATTGATCTGTCGCGATATGCAGCTGCGGGGAGCGTATGTAACAGTTACAGTTGCAAAGCGCGCGAGAGCAGTAAATAGCTGCCGGTCTCTTCGTTCTTTGGTTCACCCTTCCCCCGCCCCTCCCCATCCGAAACGAAATTTGATGCATTGCTTGCTATAGGGGAAGGAAATACGAGCTCCGGAAATCCCAAGAGGCCTCGATGCCCAGAGAACACTTTTCATGTGAGCGGATTTTTCCGGATTGTTCTCAACCGGTTTAACTTTTTTAACGATCAACTTTTATCCGTAACCTCGGACCGCTGTTCGAGCGTGATCAATCTTAAATTGGTTATGCTTGAAATTCAACTGGAATTCGATTCGACTCGATAGATCTGTAACGAAAAGTGGATTCAATTCCGAATTGACGCTGTCGTAAAATGTTAAACAACTATAAAATTTCTATAAAATTCCTATGTGAAAAGGAATTAATTGTAATTATACTGCGGGCTTTTATGCAAAATAAAATTTGTCTTTCCTATTTGTATCAAACTGGAGTGAAATTGAAAATCATTTGTTTTCTTATTAGTTTTATTAGAATGTAAATAATGCAACAATGTTTTCAAATACTTTTGATCCTTTTGCTATCCATAGTCTGCTAACAATAATTGAAGAAGGTGTAATAAGTAATTAAACGAAGACTTCAGCAATGGCGAATAAAATAAATAATCTTGTATACGCGTACATCTTTTCGTTTAATATTCAAGTACAATGTGTTCAGAGTTATTGGATTATTTACAATTAAATGATATTTTATGACTACAATTAAAAATTGCAACAAAGTTATTACTTTTTCAAAATCGTGAGACTTATAGATAGGAATATTGTTAAAGTTAATATGTCATTTTGTATCTGCAGAAAATGCACCTCTCCAGCGATTCTGGAACAATCAACTCTTAAGAATAGAGAAAACGACATCACGAATAAATCAATAACCTAATGGCTATAGTAATTGCACTTCAGTTCTTTATAATGCCATTACGTGTTTGTACTGTTTATCCGTCACTGATAAACAGATATCGGTGACTTTAATTTATAAAACACAGAACCGGTCGTTAACGATATCGGTTGTACATTCGTCCCT
The DNA here is from genome assembly GCF_028453695.1 of Augochlora pura. Taxonomy (NCBI): domain Eukaryota; kingdom Metazoa; phylum Arthropoda; class Insecta; order Hymenoptera; family Halictidae; genus Augochlora; species Augochlora pura. Next base: position 1,419 of record NW_027583064.1, read on the forward strand.
CAATTTATGCGATGCTTTTTATATGCGGCTACGTCTCCGCTCGCAAATAATGCCCCTGTGTACGCGCAGCACTTTGTAATCCCGATCTCATTTCCCGCGATCAGAATACACGTCTTTCTCTGGTATTTACTGAAATTATCATACAGGTGCCACAGAAAACAGGTTACCTAATTATCCTCTACGCTAGCGATGACGCCAACATGTTTTACGCACAATAAAAAGAATTTCTACGAGCAAGCGAGGGAGAGAAAGACTTTTTTTACGAAAGTAATTCCCTGCATTCTTCCCGGGAGTGACTAATATCTTCTTGTTCCGTGTTCCATATACATATTCATTGTTGTATAGTACACCCGCCGCTATTCTGCATTTCAACGCTTATAATGTTACAAAGGGCATAGCCGATTAAGATGGTCAAAACTTCCCTTAGAGGTTTTTCAATGAGTCACACACCGTTCGATAGCTGACCAATAAAAACTCATCTGTGCAAAATTTTAACCCTGCAACTTGTCCGTGAGGGTAGTTACAGGGTAAATTAGATTTCGCGGTTTTCCGGCATTTTTCCACCTTTAGCGGATTTCGAAAATTTTGAAAAAAATATGGCTTATTTTGGACATCAAGCCGGATGTTATAGAATTTTTTCAGATTTTTCAGTTGCAAGCTGTGACCATCAAAAATGAAAAACCCCCAAAAAATCGGAAAGTTGAAGATTTCTCCAAGAATTAATATCTGCAAAACTATTTCATTAATTCCCTGACAAGGTACTATCACGGCTCGCGTACTCAATTTTTCTCAGATTTTTTGCTCGCCTGCAACGTTGTCAAAAAAAAAAATGAAAACCCAACGTGTCGATGTTTTCTGCTGTCAGAATGAAGCTACTACTTTTCTAGTTTACCGCGAGCGTGGATTAAGTAATTGTATACGTTATTGCATCGAAACAAACAATTTTTGAACCCCGAAAGTGCGAATTAAGCGAGCAAAAAAATTTTAGAACAGATTAGGATAAAGAATGTTCTTCAATGCTGAACAAATAATTTCGTCATCCGTATGCCAGTAAAGTGGCGGTCGAAGTGTTTAGCTGTTATGAATTTCCCATAATCGTTCATGAATTATTCCGAAAGCCCTTGATCTTCATTTAAAGGATTCGCCAGTTTTTATATCGAACTGTATAATTTTCGAATTAGATTCGCAGCTTCAGTGCCGCGTGGAAAGAAATTCCGCTGATGATGTTTTAAAGAGGATAGCTTATCCGAGATCTTAAAGAACCGTTTGTGCTATCAACGCGTACGACGTTTGATTCTTATTAATGCGAAATGA
>NW_027583065.1:0-2732 GCF_028453695.1 Augochlora pura
TAGCAGACGGTAATGGATCCTGTTCTGTCGTCCACTTGGTATTTAAAATATCTGGCATCCTCCCAGACGTCGACCACGAATTCTATTATATTGTTGCGCGGTCTTGACGTCCGTCGCGGCATCTCGTATAATCTTTATTAACCCTTAAATGCATGAATTAATGAATTTTATTTAAAAATTAGGGTTATAATATTTCAAATGAGTGGAAATCGAGAAAAATATTTAAAAAAATTATAAGTCATATTGTTTAAAAAAGCTTTCGATTTTTTCCTTTCCTCGGAAAACCGCCGCTCTTTTATTTGGGTCCGGATACGAGGGATACGGATTAGAGCAAGGAGAAATCAATCGGTATAATATTATTTCCTTCACGAGCCCTGAGAAGGGCTTGCCTTTTATTCTGATCCTGGTTGGAAATACAGCTGTGCTAATAATTCCTTCGTCGTCAAGAAGCCCGGCCAGCACCGCTCCAGTGGTAATATAGCCCTGCCTGGTTTTACTTTATGGCTGCCTTGGCCCAGGTCAGTTCCTTTGTCTCCTAGTGACAAACGTGAATAAGAAATAAATTAGATTATAGCTTCTTATGATCGTTCCTTTGTTTCTTCACGATTCTCGCAACGATGCTCGTGCGATCGGAGGGGGAACGTCACACCTCACTGCGTAGCGCAGAGGGATTAGCGGACTGTATATATTGACGATTCCCGTTGTAAGGAATACGCCGCCAGCAGACGTACGGATTTTAACCTCGATTGTCTTCTGCCATAATATAATTTGTGCAGGCCCTAATCAAGGTGCAATCGGTGTGTCTGTAAGAGGAAATAGCTGCTTTTTTACCTCGAAGTGCAGTTCGGTGGAGGTTGTAAGGCTCCACCGATGCCGTCCGAGGTGGAGGCCGATCCGGGTTCAACGGCGACTCAGCGCCGCCCTTCTTCCAACCTTACGTGTGATCACGTAGTCCGAAGGTCGAAGGGCTGGATCGGGTACTCGACGGTGTCCGACTGCTTCCACAACCCAGAGCCTTTCCCTGTCGTCACCTTGACTAATTGATGGAACAGGCGGCACCGCGGCTCCACCGACCTGGTTGCCTATCCGCACCTTCAGCCCGGAATTCCACCCTCACTGTGGCAGTACTGCACTCAAGTCAGTGCCGACGGTATCTGCAGGTGAATCCGCCTTTGGTACCCGTGGTTTCCAGGTGGATGTCGCTCGAGGGCGAGGCACGATCTTCACCGTGGACGTGCTCCTAGCGAGTCACCGACGACGGTATCCCTGAAGATGGTGCCGGACGTGTCGACGGAGGTATCCCTAAAGGCTTTCTCGACGTCCACGTTTCCTTTTCGTCCTCGGGGAGGATTTCCACCTTCACCGTGGCAGTGCTCCAATTGAGTCACCTACCACTTACCGTGTGAAGGGAATCCGACCAGCGTCGACGGAGTTGTACGTAGGTACTTTCTCAACGTCGTCACGCTGACAATTCAACCCGTAACTGTGGAGGAATCCGACAGCTGGTCCTTTTCACTCCAAGTACGGCGATGCAGCAATCACTCCTTTTAACTATTTTGTTCAACTGGTCTGACTCACGGCAAGACAGCTGGTCGAGGTCGATTTCCGTTATTCCGGCCTGATTAGTTTCTAATCGGCGGCACACGGTTAAATCCTACTCGTACCGGCGGGTTATGCACCGTCTTGTTCCGTTTCCTAGACCAGAGCTTCCTTGAAATAATAGGCCAAGCTCTTAACACGGTAGTGATGTTCACTCCGGACAAGCTGGCTCACAATATTAATAAATTCGAATAAGTCTACTGTTCAAAGTGTGATAGATAGAGGAGTATTCCGGTCCTCGGCAGCAATCCCAGCTCCTGCTCGAAATTACTCTCTACTCAACTCTCGCAAAAGGTGAAGAACGTACGAGGTCGATTTCTTCGACCTTTTCAGTCGACTGTCTGAACTCGAATTGTTGCAGTCAGCTTTGCAAAATGCCGTGCTATCCTGATTAGCCGGCACGCGGTGCTGACTGCCACCTATATCTATCTCGCTTGTATCCATCGCGTTGCTCTCTCTTTCTCGTGGCGGTATATTCTCACCGCTCGCGTTTCAAAATTATGAACATGTTCTGCCGGCTTTGACTTTCGCCGGGCAACACTTCGTGAATTTAACCGAAATCGAGCGTTTCAGCACAGTTTTTCTATCATCTATTATTAGCTCGCGTCGTCCCCTTGAAAGGCACCGCCCGGGGGTCACGCGGCACAGCAGGCACAGAAACTCCGTTAACCTACTCGAACGGCTACAATTTAAACAGTATAGTTTGTGGTTGCTGTAAAGTTTAGTGTAGTTGGATTCGGGGGTCCTGTATTTACCTAGACAGGCTCTAAGGCATTTCCGCTCAAAAAGTCTTGCATTTTCCATCGTACTGGCGCTAATATTAAACCAAGTGGGACATGCGTATGTTAAGATTGGTCGGATTAATGTTTTGTAGCAGAGGATTTTAACCGAAGTGTTAAGATCCTTTGAGTAAAATAGGCGTTTATGAGCGAAAAAGGCCTTTTGAGCTTTATCGATTTGTATTTGTACGTGGTGGTTGTAATTTAATTTAAAATCTAAATGTACACCTAAGTAGCGAACGATGTCTTTGTGTGGGATTTTACAATTTCGGTCGTTGTTGTCACGGAGGTGGAATTTGGTTCCGTGTTTGCGTACGTCGTAGTTTGCGTCTGATATATTGGAGATATAGGGTC
>NW_027583066.1:0-522 GCF_028453695.1 Augochlora pura
GGCGGATGTTTCCGTGGGAGTGGTTGATCCAGCAACGAGGCAACAAATGCGGTCCCGGGTAGGTCGGCGCTTCTGATCGCTATCACCGCGTGCAGCTCGGGTCGCATTGAATAGCAAGTATCCCAATCGCTGGCTCGCGGACGTGGTGGGCGTGTTGAATTTTCGCCGAGACCACCAAATCTGACGCGCTTAAGCTTGTTTCCCCCCCTCTTCCCCCGCGGGAGGGGAGATGGGGGGGGGGAGAGAACGAAGGAACATTTCGAACGCAAATTTCATGCAAAAGAATGTACATCCCCTAACGACCCACCGGCTCCCATGATTCCGCGACGGTGTCATTGAATTTTTATGAAAACGCCGCGACGAGTTCGCGGTTCGTACGAAAGAGTCGCGGAGGACTCGGCGTGGAAGCTGCGCTTTCGAGGCGGAATATTAATTCTAGTTAGGGAACCGTTCGCGTAATCGATGGAATAATGATGCCCGAAATCTCGGAGGAATTTCGCGGGAGTTCGAATGTTCTGTATC
>NW_027583066.1:622-7975 GCF_028453695.1 Augochlora pura
AATTAGAATTTTAAGCAATGAGAATTAGAATTTTAAGCAATGAGAATAAAAATTTGAAATAATAAAAAATGGGAGTATAAAGATGAATAAAAATATAAACCAATAAAAAAGAGAATTTAAAACAATGAAAACTTTAACAGAGAACTATTAAAAGAATTAAAAGACCATATACATTTTTTCTCTCGGTGAAATTATTTCAGGAAAAGAGAAGAAATTCTCCTGAACCCATGTTCATTGCGATCGACGAGGGAGATCAGTATTAACGAAGAGAAACTAATTTCGCGGAGCGTGATTAGTCCCTGCGCCGCGGCAACATCGTGTACATTCTTATTTCGGTCAATGGGGTAATAGAATAATCGAGCACGCCGCGGTGTAGAATACAAATGTCCCTCGAATCGTCGGGATTACGTAAACCGAGCATGGACCGAAAGCGCCGAAGTGCAATTGGATTCATATAGCCGGTGTACACGGTATATAATCATCAGTCCTGTGCGTATAAGGTGAACCTGCGTCTCAAAACTTCCTAATCAAACTTTCTCCCCTCTCGAGCCCGAAGAAGTTCGCTCCCCGAGGCGATGCGCGCCGCCTTGATAATACGTGGCCCGCGTCGCGGACACTCGGATCTATAGACGGCAACGTGGAATTGTTTGCGCGAAATTACGATTAAATCTTCCTATTAATCTCGCGTATCGTAATGTAAATCATGGGCGGAAACTCCGAGCAATTTTGTCTCTTGAAACACGGCGAACTTTGGATGGACTCTCCGAGTTAGTGGCTTCGAGCGACCTATGAAATAAAATCGGAGAACGTTGACGAACAATTGTTCATTCGATTCAAATAAAGGATAATATTAACTGAAGATGGTGGAAATAAAATTTCGAGTTACTAATATGAAATATCTGTAAATAATTTAAATCGTGAGGCAATAATAAGCTCGAAGCTAAAAATTTACCAGCAAGGTATCTTTATTGTTAAAAAAATATATATTGTTAAGAAAATCTTAAATAATTAATATACCGTACTATAAAACGAAATAATTACATAAAAATCCACTATTTCATTGCAAAATTCAGTTTTCGATCCGTATATTTGCCCCGTCGCAAAATTATACATCGATCACTCTAGCAAACAGAAAAACTGCATGCGCCGCTCTCTCTCGTGTGCAAAGAATTCTAAATGCAAACGCGAGAGCGCGCGCAGTGTTCAGATAACGAGCAGTTCGGATAATAAAGATCGATCGGATAGCGTTTCGGAAAATAGTGGTTTCTGGTCGCGTGCGAAACACAACGTATAATGAAAGCACGGTAAATTGTGTGTTTCGAGATCGTTTTAAACGATTAATGATTGTTTACTATTTTTAGATAGAGATTGCGGATCGCGTGGGATCCAACGAGGTCGCACGCTCCAGTTATTTTCGACAATCCAGGGAGCAAGAGATTAAAGAGCGTACGGGGGGCGACCTACAAGCCATCTGTGAAAGAATTCGCGCGCTAGAAGGGGATGCAGAGGGGGGAGGGGGGGGGGGGGGAAGGGGATGCCAGATAATGTCGCGGCGGAAGTCCGAGTTAGTGCTTCTGTAATATGAGACATTTATTGCCGCCAGATACCCGGTCGCGTTCAATTTCTCAAACGCCGGTCTCTGCCCACCGTCAGGTTTTTTAATACCTGCCTAATTGTTTAAACGATTATTTCAATGCGGCTTTCTATTTCCATCAAATTTTCTCTTGCAGATTTATTTTATTCTCTTATACAATTTCAAATACTTTCTATATTCATTTGTAATAATTTGCAACGGCTTGTAATTTATTATGAACGAATATAGAAGGAATTTTAAATTCTGTAAGAAAATTATTATAAATGAATATTGAAGGAATTTTAAATTCTATAAGAAAATTATTATAAGTGAATATAGAAGGAATTTTAAATTCTATAAGAACATTATTATAAATTTCTACAAATTGTCAGAAAATATTATAGATTACTATTATATAAATATTTGCAATGATTTGCTTTGTGATAATTTACAGCAATTTATAATAATTCAGTCGCAGTCACCAACCTTAATTGTGAATTATTCTAAGTCAGTTATAACAGCCGACTAAATTAATTAAAAATTCTTATAAATTAGTTACAATAGCCAACTAACTTAACTATAATTTACAATAAATAAATAAGTTGAACAAATCCTCGTTTTAGCTACGAACAATAAAATGAAAGAACGAGATCGGTGAAAAGAATTCGAATCGGGAGACGAGAAGGTTCGGGCCCTCGCGCGCAGCGGCATCGATTAATTCCAGAACGGATACCGCGGGCCATAACTTATAACGCGGGAGACAGATTCCTGGGCCTACTGGACCAATTCTAAGCCCGGGACTCGATTCTCTCGGCGGGAGGTCCCGGGAGTAGTATGCCGGACCGCACGCGGCGAAGGAAGTCGAGCCGCGTGGTAGCACAATAAGGAGCCGGGATATCTGGCCTCTCGTCCTCCTCTTTCCTTTCTCTATTACCTGCTCTTCTCCGCCACGGCGCACTGTCTTACTCTCCGCTTTCCTGCTTTTCTCCACGATAAGGCGGCCATTTGTAATTCGATGCTCCCGTAGCCATGCAAAACGGACGACCGCGGGACCGCTCAATTCTGTTTTTATCCCTTGTTCTTATTTTCAGGGCGCACGATTTCATTTGTTCGTTCAGTTTTTTCTCTCCTCTGTTTGTTCGCTCGCACACTTATTTATTTATACGCTTGTTCGCTCGTTTATTCAGGTGTTCACTTATTCTTTTATTTGCTCATTTATTTAGGTGTTTACTTATTTTTTTATTTCCTCGTTTATTTAGGTATTTACTTATTTCTTTATTTGCTCGTTTATTTAGGTATTTACATATATTTTTATTTCCTCAGTTATTTAGGTATTTATTTGTTCGATTTTTGTATTTACTCGTTCAGAATTGCTTCCGGCAATTGAAAAAGACAGCCATCAAATAGAAATGTTACTGTTCGCTTCCTAATTTCAATAAGTCAATATCAAAGCATTTATATTCTTAATATTCTAATTTCTTTATCGTTGTAAATTTCACTTTCTCATTTTTGTTATAAATTTAATTATAAATCAGCTAAAATCGGAATAGTAATAACTCATAATATTATCAGCCTTTATGCGAGATAAAAATTCTTTTTTTTTATTTTAAATTCATTTTGATTGCACGACTCGAAAGAAGCGCTAATCGTTTCAAAGGATAATGATACAGCGAGGAGGACCTTCTGCTCGGCAGAGGATTATCGTCGCCGCACGTGGGAAAATAGCCTAAGGCCGGGGCGCCCATTTATTTCGAGTACCCACTGTTTTGAGAAAGGGATGGGGCTCCGTAAGACACCGCGGAAAGAACGATGCGCGCTAGCCGGTCTTTCGGCCCGATCCGCAGCGGACAGTGAACCGTAATACAACACCGGCGCGGGGAAGGTCCGCGTGGACACTACCATAACACAGGATATATTGGAGTGTTGCACTCCAGTTTGCGAGAACCGTGCCGGTATCAAAGAAATATTATACACTTGAGTCGCGCGGCCGTAGCGAGCTCCGCGCTCTCTCTCTGCTAACAATCGAGTCAGCGTTGTTATTTCTCCTCCGTCGTCGTGGTTCTCATTTTTACAATTTTCCCCGCTTAAAGAAGTCAGAACCGGGACTGAAACAATTCGATGCCGCGACGAAATTATTATATCATACTTGGGAACATTTCTACGGTAAACTTTCCGTTGAAATTGACGTGTTAACGATTTATAAAAATCTATGTTGGAATTTAGAAGTTAAAATTCATATTGAAATTTCGAGGTTAAAATTCATGTTGCAATTTAATAGTTAAAATTCATGTTGCAATTTAATAGTTAAAATTCATGTTGCAATTTAATAGGTAAAATTCATTTTGAAATCTCAAAGTTCAATTTTTGATTGGAATTTATAGATTCAATCTTGCATTGAAATTTCAAAATAAAATTCCACATGAAGATATAAGAATATAAGAAACATAGAAATTTAATCTCGCGTTGAAGTATAAAAACAAAACTCTATTTAGAAATATAAAAATGTAAGAGATATAAAAAATGAATCTCGCGTTGAAATCGAGAAACTAAATTGGGACTAGAAGTTCGAGAATGAAATTAGAAATTTGGAAATTAAATTGCCGGTAGAGATATAAAAATGAAATTTCCCAGTAGAATTTTGAGAATTAACCCCGCCGGCGGCGATTTAGAAATGAAATTCCCGCCGGTGCCGCGCGAACCAAATTGAATTGATAAATCTTCGAATATTTCGACCGTTTTGAATCGCGTCTATGCGCTTCTCCGCGCGGTGTTCGCAGTCCAATAACGGCCGTGCGTGCGCCGGACGGTAGAAAGGGGGTGACTTTTTCGCCATAATTGGACGGCGGAAGGGGTTAAGTGACGCGGGCGAACGTTCCTGGGAAATCAGCGGCGATTTTCGAGCGTACGAGAGAGCAGCAACAAAAAAAGGAAAGAAAAAGCAAAGAACGACGGTATTGTTGTTAGCGCGGGCCGTCGCGCGTCCGTCGGCGAATTTTTAAGCAGAAGAGTTGCACGCGGCGCAGCCAACTAACCGACGTGTGTGTCCTCGAGTTTTTCGACTCGTGTTTTCTTGTCTTTTTCGGTACCGCGGACCGCCCCGAAACCCTAAACGAATCCACGTAGGTGCCCCGCGAGGATGGCCGGCCACGTGTTTCGCGGATCGCTGCAGGCCGCTGCGTTTCTTTTTTTCTCGCCGCGAGATTTACACTTCCGACAACGACAATGAACTCGTTATCCGACGGTTGTCTCGTCTCTTGAATTGCCCTATTGTTCGCCACGTGATTAAAGGGCTCTCTGGATATTAAAAATTACGAAAAATTCACTGGAATTTAAATTGACGTTATTTGAAATTAATTTAAGTTTATATAATTTCAAATTAATTTAAGTTTATATAATGTAGGTTTAGTTAAGTTTATAATATAAGTTTAGTTAAGTCAAATTATATTTATAATTGCTGTATAAAAATCTATTACAGTCCCAATTTCTATTGCTATAATTTGATTTAAATAGGGGATGATTTTTCATAGAAATATAAATTAGATCTTTAATTTCAGGATTTTTAATACGAATTTATATCAGGAACCAGTGCTTTCGCTCTATTTTTCTAGCAATTACGTCCTGCGAATAATTTAGCGGAAAAACCACCGGCGCGTGTCTCGATTGCCGCGACCGGCTTTTTTAACATTAAACAACGCCCGCGAGCGACACGGGCTCGCGAACGGCACGCCGTTTGCGCCGGACAAACCAGCGTTCCCAGTAAATATCAACAACGTCTTATAGCCCGGTGCAACGTGCATCCAGTTTTTTCGCCTCGTTTTTTTTTTATCGTAACCAACTCCGTTTCGATTGCCATCGAAAACCGAACCGCGATTGAAATCGCCGCTTTTCACCGATCGGCGAATATTGCGAACATATTCGGTTATTTCCCGTCGAGAATATACGTTCTCAAGAATAATGGCTCTTCAGATATATTATGGATAAAATATATAATTCTCTCGGTATATTGTGGATAAAATAATAAAATAGTTTCGTTGATTCGCGAACGAATAAACGGAGTAATAAAATGTGGGTCGAGAACGTATTTCCGGCCTCTTTACGGTCTCCCTGCGATCGACAACCGACGACAAATATTCCGCGGCGGTATAGCGCTTTTCTAGCATAAAAGTCACGTCAAACTGTGTGCACTTAATTCGTTCACACGGTAGACAGGCTCTCCGGGAAAAAGAACTCGGCGAGAGGCGCCGTGGAGCGTACGTGGAATTTAGATGAATTTGTTTCGAACGCGACGACGTTGAACGAACAGGTCGTTTTTCAGTCTAACGTTGTTTCTCGAAATCGAATTAATTATGCAGCGTAATAAATATATATAATGAACATAATGAGAGCGATGTCCTCTAGAATAAAAAATATATAGCCCGAAAGAATAAATTATAAATCCTTGCGACGACTCAAAAAGTTCAACGCGGATTAAATTGCTCTATCAGGCTATAAAATAATTTTTGCAACACCAAAATTTAGTTTTAAAAAGATTGTTGACAGTGAAATTATTACTATAAGTCACAGAATTAATTTCTGGAGCCAGGAAAATGATTACTGTCAAAATGGCTTCCAGGGCAAAGGGTTAACAAAATTGGTACTAATATACAATAAAAATAGATATATTAATATAAATATCAAAATATATAGATTCTGAGAAAATACAGGAACAATAATTTCTCCATGTTCATTTACCACCCCTCGTCTCCTCGCGCAACTCGCCACCCTCCCCGCGTGTGACAATCTAGCCGCCGGTATCGTCGCGGACAGCTCGTCCCTCTTGTTCGTGACTGTCGCAATAAGCGTGGTCTCTTTTATCTCGGAGTCGTCACAGGCAACCCTTCGTTCTTCGAACGCGAGGCGCGGTGTTGTTCGGGGCCTCGGGTTCAACGGAGAGCAGCAGGCCGCGTCGGCGTCGCGTTTTCGCGCGGCGTGCGCGCTCGAATGGTGGCGACTAATTGGGTCGAGTGTCGTTAAGAAGAAACCCGGGATCGGATTAGCTCTCTTGATAACAAAGTAACCGGGCATTCGGTTAACCAGATAGTGCTCCGGTCCGTCCGACTAGTAAACCGGCAATGCGGTTAATGCGATTACAGTTAACCGAATGGAAATTGTTGCGCCGCGAACGCTTGTGTCTCCTTCGGCATTTTTGTCGCCGACTACGCGATTAGGCGCGCCGAACCCAACCCTTTATGGCTGGTCGCTGGGTTCCCGGGTCTAATTGATACCGTGGACGACGATCGGGAAACGCGTTCGTTTTCGAGCCGATTCGTCGGAAATACAGCTTTCGCTTTGCGTATCTCTTGCATTTTTTAAAAAATAGTTTTAGCTTTTATTATAATAAAAATATAATATATTGACCACAGAATGACTGAACAAAGTAAAGAAAATTGTAAAAATGAAGTTGGAACTAAGGGGATGAAAATTAGGGTGACGAGAATCTTAGAAAAATTAAAGTCAAAAAGACGAAAATTTAGAAAATAGAAATTTAAGAGAATAAAATTCAAAATTAAGATCAAAATTAAAATATTGATATTAATCTCCACTTTATTTAATTAGAAACTCGTGATTTTCATTATTAGTGTAATTATTCTTCTGCTTCAGCTAATTTGCATAATTCTCATTCATCTGAATTTTGAGATCATTTAAGGTTATGTCTCCAAAGCAGTGTGAAATATTCGTACTTTGAAAGTTATCTTTCTATAACTTTTAACAAATGTTGAAGGATCGAAATGTTCGAAAAT
>NW_027583067.1:0-2731 GCF_028453695.1 Augochlora pura
ACTGTCTCTTCATCGTGCAGCGAGCCTTCAGTCCGTGGAAAGCGCGCCGCCCGCCGCCCATCACGATATAGCCAAAAAAGCAACAAAGAGAAATCACAAAGGTGAATCACCGTCCGAGAAGAATTCACGAGGAAATGCCGGTGAAGAGTCATCGAATCAAACTCACGAATCGCAATACAATCCGCCTCAACCGCCGTCAAGGACTCCTTCGAGAGCGGAATCTTGTCAGAGCGCGTTGAGATGGCCGCCTCCCAAACCGAGACCGCAACTAGCACCCGTCACGATGGAAAAGTGGTGTTAACAAAGCGAACTCATTTTCGCAAGAACAATGTATTTTCAAATTGAATTAATCTCGATGAAACAAGACTTTCTTATAGTACGTATTAAAAGAGCGTGTTCATTGCCAGAAATTCGAGATCTCTGTGTGATATTGGAAACAGATCTTTGCGTAACGTGTAAGGCTTTTAAACTAATAAGTCTGTAAATACAATCTAATATTTTCTTATTTGATAGATTTGAAAAAGACTGAGTCACTCAGAACGAAATTTTCTTTAGTAGCTTACTTATAATTGAGTCTTAGATGTTCGAGAAACTATAGCGCGGAGTGTTCGACTGTAGGTGGATATTTTTGTAACACTAAACGTACCATTAAATCTGACTAGTAACAGCTTATAAAAAGATTGCATTTTTGGACTGCGAATTTTTATGGAAAGTAGAAATTATTTATATTAATTGAAATATATAGGAAATACATATGTAGTCTATAAATACTATAATATATAATATAATATAATATAGCATTAAATACTATACATATATTTCGTTTTTTAACTACTTTTATGAACCAGAACTAATTCGACAGTATGCATTTGATGTATTCATTTTTGTCATAAATGCATAAAGTTCGCTGTCTAATAATATGTAATAGGAGAAAGAAATTTAATTCATCATTTCCTGAAAAAACATCTTTAGAATTTCAACTGTCCTAAAATAGAGAATTGAAAACCAGTCGTTTGACCAATTATGGTACGTTTAGTATTATATTTAAAGTATTATTTTTCGCAGCAAAGTATTTATAAATGAAATTGCATTAGCGACATTATTTTCAAACAATGAAAAATTAAAAATCTATTACTCTTATACAATTTTCTCATCACGAGTTCCAAATATCAAACTTTCTATTATCGTGATCAAAAATATAATGGTGTCATCAATATGTAGAAAAGCTAGACAAAATGATCTCTTTCTAGAGCATTTTGTAGTTTCGTGCTTTTGTTACTGTAAGAGACATTTGAAAAAAATTTTTTAATGTCTTAACGTAAAATGTAACGAGACCTAAAAGCAACTGATTGTTTTAAAAAATTATAAAATCGAATTTGTTGAAATATTTCATAATTTTTAAAATAGTATATAATAAATAAATAAATAAATAATTTCCAATGGGCGCAACTTTATGATTTCGATAATTATAAGATTAAAAACGAAACCAGTCATTGTTCCGGCAGTGGTGCTTTTACTGTTAAATAACTGACGTAACAAATCACCGAGCGTGAGATATTTAAGAATGGCGAAGTTCGGTAGCAATTTAGCAAAGAAGCCAGGGAGAAGCGTTCTCGTTTCAGGGTTGGAATGCCGGGGTCTTCTATTTATTAGTCATTGAAAGTTTCGCTGAGAAAAGCCTGTGGACAGAGTTTCTCAGGAAGAGTTTCATAGGGCTCGCAGAATTTTACGTTCCATTCTCGATTAAGTTGTTCACCATAAAGTGCGAGTAAGAGAGTTTACGATAAAATCGGAACGATAGGACTGAAATAGTGTAACTCTGAAGTTTATATGGTTAAATGAAGTGAGTTTTATACTAAAACTGAAATCTGTAATATTCATTACGGTTCTTTCATAATTGGGAAGCATTTAAAACAAAAATTTTAAGTAAAATATTGTTGTTAAAGTACTGTTTCACGATTTCTTCAGCACGTTGTTTGACTATAATTATGTTAATGTAGCAGATCATTGACACTAATTTGCTATGTCAACAAAAAACGGTTTATACATGCACATTTTAATGCATAATAAATAGCAAATATAACAGCAAGAAGTGTTGACTTAATTAATATGAATAATCATAAAGTGTATGATAGCTTTGCATTATTTAAATAATTGACTTTCCAAAACAACGACCACCTGTAGTTGAATATCCTGTATACGTATACCGCTTATTCCTATTTCATGAGTCTCTTATTAATATTTCATAAGATGCACTTTCCTAAAATGAAAATATTAGGTAATAAGATACAAAGGAGGATAAGAAACGAATATAATGTATCTTTTAAGAGCGTATATTTTATTATAATTATGGTTGATCAAATCTAGATTGTGGAGTTTCGCGCAAAATCAGAATATATTATTTCATTTCCAATAACTAAGAGTTAAACAAAAATGTATCTTCTGTCTGAATTATTTTGATGACTTGAAAATGCTTCTGATGCTTTTACAGCATCGTGTGTGCGATGTAATTGTTCTCTGAAATTATAAAGTAAAACTTCTTTTAAACGTTACATGTTTAAAATGACTAATATTTTTCATTCTTTTTTATATCCCCTTGCAAATTAGTCACCGATCTCCGTTTTAGATATATATAATTGAAAATGTAAATTTCTCTGATTGACGTAAACGTAACAGGCGGTTATCAATATTTTAGAATTAATATTTTGTACAAAGTCTGTTAAACGTACTC
>NW_027583068.1:0-2731 GCF_028453695.1 Augochlora pura
CCTGGCACCAAGCGATTATCACCTGGTCAAGCATTTGCAAAATTTTCTTGATGGTAAAAACCTGGCCTCAAGGGAGGCTTGTGAAAATGAGCTGGTCAAGTTTTCTACCAATAGGGACGAGGATTTCTTCAATCGCTGAATTATGAAATTGCCTTGAAAATGGACAAAAGTTCCCGAACAAAATGGCGCATATTTGATCTAAATCGAATCATTCTAACTTTGTTAGTTTCATCGTCAAAATAAAGAGAAAAAGGGTTCAGAACTTTTTACTTCACCTAATATTTAAATTCGACTTTGAACAGAAACATCACAATTTTTGTAAGATTTGATCCGAGTTGTTTGTTAAGTGGCTATATCGTAGAAATCTTTCGACCGCTAATGATTAATATACGGAAATTTTGCAAACCAATCAGTAACGATATTGTAACTACCACCAGAATGAAAAGTGTACAAGAAAACTAATTATTTCGATGATTATAGTATAGTTGAAATATTTTTTCAAACGAGCATCGCCGCTAATACCGTTCCGTTAAAATACGTCGATATGAAGGATGCTTAAAAAGTTTTTCCCCGTCGCGTCAGCCCGCGCCCAGCAGCTGATTACCGTTTAGCAGCGCTGTAAAGCCATACATACAAGTGCTCACACGTGCACGATATTGGATAGCGTAATACGAGCGGAACACGAGCTATCCTGCAAAGTTAACCGCAATAATCGCGCCGCATTATATCCGACCAAACGTGTAACAGCCTCGTATACGATATTCGGAGCAATTGTTCAACGCTGTTCGACTCGTTTCAGAGAATATCGGGATTCTCTTTAATCGGCCCTCCAAATCGCCTAACACTGTTTTCGGCTTTCCCTCTAGGAAAAGCTCGTTAGATTGCACCTTATTACGCGATTCTGTATTATGACCTTTTAATGCCCGCTAAACTGTGGCGCTCTGTTCTTCAACTCTCGCACCTAATCCAGAGGATTAGATCGACTCATGGACAATGTTCGTTTCGCGAAACGTTAATTGGAGGTTGCTGCTACAATTTTATCGCCGAAATTTATGTTATAATCATTCGACTGCAAGCAAATCATAATTGCTGTTGAACCGATTTGCATGATTAAATCTCTTGATGCGATAAATATTCCCGGACACCGATAATTGTAACAATTATTTCATAATTCAAACGTAAGTCAGTTATTGGATTATTCAGTCAAATTATCATTTCTATTGTTATACTAATATTCGGAAAAATAAATCTAAGGAAATATAATATTATTATTATTATTATTATTATTACATTTAAAGGTATAGTGTTGTCTGCAGAGAAGAATTCTTTTCCAAAATTTATCCCTGCTACTCGTAATTATTACACGTTTCACGTTTTTACAATGGAGGTAGCGCAAACCAACTATCTTTCAGAAGTAACAAAAATTGTTATGTTATCCGCATAATATAAACTACACTTGAGCGAAGCGAAAGATATTTTTGCGATTTTTCAACTGGCGGAGAACTTTCCTTGTTAGTTACTACGCCTCGTAATAAGCTGACCGTCGGCGGAGGACCGCGATCTACTAACGAGGTATTATTCCATGGACGGGGAAGGAATGGAAAATACAAACAAGAGTCCAGTGATCGATCAACTGGAAGCTGTCTTCGAAGGGATACAAGTACATTCTATGATTTATGAGCCTTCAACGGCTAATTACATTGTCCTTAATGCCTGTCCGTCCTGGAGAGTACTCGGGATTTTCCAGATTGACCGGCAAATTTCGATGCAATCCGGTTTTTTTTTCGCCGTAACGAGTTCTCCGCGGCCCGACCTCGTTCGACCGCTTTTTAATCAAGCGTTCGCCGTGGTTCTAGGGAAATATAAGCTCGTATAAAATATGTAAAAGCCCGCCGTGACGCGGTGTTTCCGGTAATCTAGCGTACTCTAATTATACAGCTCATTTACAGACAACATGCTCTCCAATATTCACGCAACCGCCGCGCGCCGCCGAGAATTGTGTCATCAAATCACTGAATACAAATTCGCCCCGCGACTAGGCAATCAATAATTAATAACTATGCCGTTACAGCGTCTCGTGCCGACACGTACAACCTACAACTGTCCGCGGACAAGCACTCGATTGATGCTCGATTGCCCGCAAACACGGTCATTCGAGATCATCGGTTGATTCTTACGCAACGAGGCACGAGGGCTCACCATTTACCTGCTTAATGGTAAATCGAGTATTCGAGATTGTTTATTATTCGATCGCGTAAGCAATAGGATACTATTTGTGACTTTTAACCCTTTGCACTCGAAGCGATTTTAAATGTAAATCTGAAATAATTTTTCTGTTTCGTAGTATTTCCATTCTATGCAACAAAATGCACTTTTATGCATACAAAATTGATTCCTGTGACTCCAAACAACACTTTCACTACTTAACAATTTTTTAAATTTAAGCTTTGTTGGTACAAAAATTATCTTGGGATGTGGTAGAACAATTTTAGTGGTGCCTCAGTGTCGCCATTCGAGTGCAAAGGATTAAATATACTGGAATTAAATTCGATACGATTTTCATCGCGTATCATTCCAATAAAACTGAACTGAGACGAGGTTGTATTTATTATACTCCATCAAATGTCGTCATTTCTTATATTTCCTTTATTACTTCATTATTATATACTATCTTTATATTTATTTATAGACGATTCATGTAGATTTTCGTGTGGCAGATACAAATCCAACG
>NW_027583069.1:0-2730 GCF_028453695.1 Augochlora pura
ATCGTGAACGAAGCGAGGTTAAACAACAGAACCCGCAACCCTGAAAAAGATCATAGCGTTAAAATCCGCCGGATTTGTTTAACGGTACGCGGGCGGAAGTTTGCGCAAACATCGGCGCACGGTTAAACATTCGTTTCGGTGGACCGCGCGGCTGATTAATTAATTCTAGCGGCGCGTATCGCGGGGGAGGGGGGCGCGGGGCTCGCGGATAATATTCATTGTTACGGATCGGGAAACGGGGCGCGTCGGCGGCACGAAACCCCGCGGACGGTTCGCAATTTTTGTTGTATTAGTTTACGCTTCCGGGTATGTAAAATAATATTATCCGCGCTCACGTTAATTGCGTGTTTTTTAACCGGTCGAGCCGAGCGGCGGCGGCGGCTCGCTGCGATCGATGCATCGCCCGAACATTTGTTTCGGCCGGTGGAAACGGTTTCGTTACGCTCGTTTTTCTTTCTGCTTCCCCCCTTTTTTTTTTTATTTTTTTTTTTTTCGTTTTGTTGCCGAGGGACGATCGTCATTCGATTTTTTCGAAAAAATTTTTTCACGCGTAACCGGCACACGGTATAATCCCGCCGGAATTTACCCGTACGACTCATTGCCGGACCAATTTATTTGTTTTTTTTTCTGGGTTACCTGCGAGGTTTTGCGGAAATCGTTCGGCAAATTTAGTAACGGCGAGCAATTAGCGACGACGCCGCTGATTTTTTAAAATGAAATCAATATCGCTAATCTACGGCGCTGCTCGACGCCAAGTAATCGGATCAATGATTCGCGACGACGACGATTCCGTCGATTGTTACGAATTGATTCGAGTTCGGTGTGTATCGTTATTGCAATTATAAGTCAGTTGTAAATATACACTGATTTATTGTATATATGTGATTTAAGTATGTATGCAGTTATGATTGTTATTACTGTTATAAATAATTATAACTCTCTCAAATTAATTAGCTATATGTGTAGCCATTATTATCGTCGCTATTAATTCATAGTAATCGCTACTATATACATACAAGTAATTAATTAACTAATCATGTGTATAAATATGAATTAACTAGAAGAATTAACTATGTAATTATATAGTTAATTAATTATTTATATAGAGAGAATTATAACCACGAATTACCTGTAAGAATAATAATGACTACATAACCTCGAAATTATTATCATTGCTACGAATTCATGATTCCTATAACTATATATAAGTAATAAATTAACTAATCATCGATATAACTATTGTAGATAATTAATTACTTATATATAGTTAATCATAGCTGAGAATTATTTATTCTAGTTACCCAGGTCATGTTGTTCTAGTTGTCAAGGTTATGTTATTCTAGTTATCGAGGTTATGTTATTCTAGTTATCGAGGTTATGTTATTCTAGTTATCGAGGTTATGTTATTCTAGTTATCACAACTATAAGTCTATCATAACCATAATAATAATAAACATCTACAACTAATTTAGCGTTATAACAACGCAAAAAAAATCGTCCGCAAGTCTTAACAATGTTGACGACTCTTTGTCGGCCATGTTGTCGAACTGCAGTCACGCTGCCAGAAAAAATGGTCGAGCCCCCACAGTGATGAGCTATCCATTAATGTTAGGATGGCCCTAAATTCGACTCGGGGGCCACGCAAAACCGTGTTAAAATGATTGATCGTGATCGATAATGATTGATTCCGTTCGGAAGAAAACGAATGCAGTCGCGTTGAAGCCGACCGTACGATCGTAATCGTCATTTATCGATTATCATAGGATACGCATCGAAGTGGAAGACATTTAATATGCTAATAGACTATTCCGCCGGCGACTGCATCAACGCCTCTAAATAATTACAATATTGCTGTTTAATTCATACAAATCCTATTGTAATCCGTGCCGTGATTTATTTAACGGTTGTATACAATTCGCCAGATTTATGAATTTTGTAACGAAATTTTGCCAATAGCGACGCAGAAACAGTATTTCGCGAGTCGCGCGCGCGCGTATCGTCAATAAATTGGAAAATTAATAAACCACCGTGGTAGAGGGGCCGCGTGTTTTCATGGGAAACAATCGGCAACGATGCGACCCGTGTCGCGCGGGTATTATGCGAAGAAAGTGCAACAATGTTTGTTCACCGAACGTCAAATGTCTGCTCGGTTTGTTTGTTTCATTTCTCAGCGCTTTTTTAATTGTTACATCGTCTTTTATTAATTTTTAAGTAATTGTAATTATTCAGTGTCTGCGAATGGTTTTTATTGGCTATGGGGTTACCTTTATTTATTTTAATTGTTTCTGGATATTTAGAATATATTCATCTAATTATTAATTATGTTTAAGAATTCAATTTTTCATCAAATTGCTTTCATTTAATTTTCTTCTTGATTTTGGTATTATCAAATTTTTTTTAATTCATTTACTATATTGATTCAATTCAGTTCCGCTATGCAATATTTTCCATTAAATTTATTTTCGAAATTGTTTCCATCTTCCTATTATATTATTTAAGAATTAAATTATCAATTAATTTCCCAGATTTATTCAGTATTACCGTCAAATAATTTACATTTATAATAATTTAATTCTCATCGTTATTACCAAATTCAATCAGATACCAAGTGCTTCCAATGGTAAATATTAAAAATAAATTTTCAATAAATTTTACATAATTAAAACAATTATTATACACATTTGAACTAAAGTGTGATGAATAAAGTTAATAAAAAACGCTTCAATTTCA
>NW_027583070.1:0-2730 GCF_028453695.1 Augochlora pura
AAACGCGAGACCGCTACCCGGATAGACGGATACCCGCCGGATTGTTTCGATGTAACTTCGATGTACTTAGCCGCACTTAGGCGGAGATGCACTTTGCCGATAATCGGCCACGGTGCCGGTTTCGAAAGCGTGTTGCCCGCGCGGGGGCCCCCTCCCGTGGAACCCGAGCGCCGATCCGCGCTGACCGATCCCGATCGCGATCAACCATTTGTCGTGGTTTTCGTGGACAGTTTGCGTGATTTAGGGTGGCCGGGCTACACACGAAGCACCACGGGGTTTACGTTGCTCGACGCTCTAGGGCCCGGGGCATGACCCTTTCTATGCTTTTAACTCCGTCGTCCGAGTCATTCCTGATTCAACGGGCTCGATAGATTTAGATAGCGTCGAACGCGTCGCGAGTTGCGTTACACGCTACTTTATCGACGAATCTTTCAGTTTCAAGCTATCTAAATTCAATGAATTTAATGACATTAATTATAGTTAAAGATCAGGATTGTTAAATGAAATACTAGAATATTTTTCAATATTTTCTGACTTCATTTTAAAGATCGAGTCTTTCTATGTTATATTTTGTGCTATTATATTATACTATATTATATTATACTATATTATATTATATTATATTAGTATTTAGTATTTGTAATTAGTATTTTTTATTTACATTTTAGAATTTACTTACAATTTAGAATTTATTCTCACATCTCCATAAATACGTGGACACTTACACTTTTAATGAACAATTAATATTTTGGATTACTTATTTATTATAACTAGTAAGTTACTACATACTTATATACATATAAGAAACAATATTCTCTAAAAACACTAAATACTAATACAATATAATATAACGAATAATATAAAATGCAATATACAAATATAAAACATATTTATAATATACAAATAATATATAAATATAAAATCTATTATAATAAATACTAAATATTATTTAACTTAAATTCGGCAAAAATAAATTTACACAATCAATTCCATTTTTCAATCGACCAGCACGCCACCGTTAAACTTTCTCGAGACAATGAAAAATAGCCTATCTCACCACCATTAAAATAAACAGTCCATTTATACCGAGTGATCTATGCGCGCAGTTATGCGCATCGTTTTTTCTTCCATCCGATCGGTAGAAGCACGGCCTTCTGCGCCGCGTTACACGGCAACGAATCGTTCACCGTAGAGAAAGAGATATTAAAGCGCACCGTAAACCGTCCGGTCAATTAAGGTTTACGGCGTCGGTCGGCAGCCTATCAGACAGTTTCTCCCCGCGTTCAATTATACATATAGAAGGTTAATCGTTCGCTAATCGAGGTAAACGACGAGCGTCGTCGTGCGACCGCGCGCAGCGACTCGGACGGCATTCGAAGCTCGTTACCTTTTTCCTGGGAAAAATAACGAAACGAAATCGCGTCGCGGATTTTCCCTTGCAAAAGGAAAGGGGGGGAAAAGGTCAGGCGATTTTCCAGCTCGATCGTCGTCGGTCGGGCACGATGAAAGTCCAGTACACACGCGTGTAGTCGTCCCGGTAAATTTTCATGTTTGATCGCGCGCGCGCGCGCGACAATAGAGAAAGCGGAAGAGATTAATGGAAACCGAGAGTGAAAATTCGTATAAATAGCGATAATAAGACGAAGCGGAGGCGCCGTAAACTCGGACGAGCCCCGGATAGCCCGTCCATGGACCGACTCGCGACGGCGCGCCGGGCGGTGAAGAGGAGAAGGGGGGGGGGGGGAGGGGGGCGAACGGGACATTTGCATATTATGTCTTGATACACAGGTTCCGGGAATGCAAATGAGGCGGTTAAGAAAACTAGTAGGCAAGCGAGCGCGCTTAAACAATACCGGGCCGGCAACTATTTCTGTGTCGGGTAGGAAGAGGCCGCCGCCGCGAGCTGGAAAAAAGATTCGCCGCGTAACATTATCCGTCGGAGTGAACCGGGCGCGTTCGTCGAGAAAAGAAGACGGGTACGTAGATCGTAACGATGGAAACGGTTTCCACGGCGTCGGGATCGTCTCGCAGAGATTCTAATCTCTTTCGGACGGGAGATCCGCGTAGATCACGCTTGCGCTAATTGCGTTCGATGGGCGCAGCTCTCCGACTCGTCGCCGGGACAGGGATTCTCATTGGAAGGTTTACTTTAACGTGCTCACGGTTAAATTTACGTCGCTTTTCGGACGATGTTTAATTTCGCGAAATAATTCGATCGATAATATATCCGATAATGGATGGAGTTTATTGCACGTTTTTAGCAATTTTTTAAACAATTTTCCGAGTGTTGATCTTTGATTTAAAAAGATAGATTAGAAATAAAGGGTTGACATATCGTCGAGTTATTTGATAAGGAGTTTGTGATAGCAAAGGTTTGGATAATCGTTGATTTATTTTCTTCGCACTCGGATTGATTTTAATAAATTTTTGCTATTTTTTTTGTACCAGCATTCCTGAAGTTAATCGAAAATTAAGTGTCCTGTCAATTCAACCATATGGTTTTTTTTGTATATTTAATCATGCTCCATTCTAGATGAGAATAAGATTCTAAGTTACCACTGGACAAATAATTAAGTTAAAGAATAATTTGCTAGACTTTCTCGCATCGAGGATTCGCAAGAAAACAAAGGATCAAGGTTGATAAAAAGTATATCAATATAAAAATATATAAATATACAATATATGTAAAGAAAGTACACTTTCTTTAAATCAAATCAGCCGCGCTTCATT
>NW_027583071.1:0-2728 GCF_028453695.1 Augochlora pura
ATGGTGCATTATTAAAATAACTAATAATAACAATAATAATAGTAGAGTCAGTGTATTTTCAAGTTTTGAAAGTTTTGGCCGTCTCATTCTTAGAACATTGAACTACTTTAAATATAAATATTATAAATATTGACACATATATTCAATTACATATAACATTATGAATTTAACTGTTTCATTTAATATCATATATTCAATCATATACAATATTATAAATTTCAATATAAATTTGCATTTTAAAAAAAGAACAATGGCAAGGTTATGTTAATTAATAATAACGAAATTGTCTTAACTAACAAAATAAACCCAACAAAAATATTATGTTACAATTTTTAATAATCTACAACAAAGCAGATACAATTTATTGTATCTCAAGTGACATACGTAACTCAGGTAAAAGCATCACTTTTTATTCTAACCAATTTTACTAAACTGTACATCAGCCAACTAGATCGACGAGGCACCCCACCGCGCGTCGATGTTTTTCCCATTCCATCGCGCCATCCGCTCGCGATTACGCCCTCCACGCAAAGATTCGTCGATGCCTTCGCAATAATAACGCCGCTCGTAGACGCGACGCACCGCTCTGCGATCTAATTTTATTCGGCTTTTAATGCTTTGTCTCGCCGGGACGTGCCAAGTGCCCGCGAAGACCAGCCACGACGTATGCGTCGGATTATCAAAAAGTTCGATTCACGCTTCGACCATTTGCTAGATGTTGTCTTTCTGCTTTTAGGGTTTGTATATCCTTTGTTTGGCTCGAGTATTAAAGGTGGATCCTGGTGAGAAAAATCTCGACCATAATGAAACGTATTTACCATAAAATAATGGTAAATTTTGTTTAATAAGAGTTATTTGATTTGGGTAATAATTAGAATGTTGTTCATGAACAAGTGCCTAATCATAGAATTGTATTATGATTGTATTATGATTAATACAATCTTTATGAAAAACTTTGTTAGTTTACTGTCTTCTCTATAAATTGCACTAAAGGCAACAAATTGCATTAAAAGCAATAGATTGCATTAAAATAAACAAATTGCATTAAAAATAATAAATTGTATTAAAAACAACAAATTGCATTAAAATCAACGAATTGCATTCAAAGAAACAAATTGCATTAAAAGCAACGAATTGCATTAAAAATAATAAATTGCATTAATGTCAATAAATTGTACTTAATACAATAAATTCTACAAAATACAATAAAATGTCCTCATAGCAGGAAAAGTCTACCAAATACAATACATTGCCATAATTGCAAAAAAATTCTACCAAATATAACAAATTGTCCTAATGGCAAAAAAATTCTACAAAAAGCAATAAATTGTACTAATTGCAAAAGAATTCCACAAAATGCACTAACTTCTATTAACCGCAACAAATCGCAGCAGATGCTAATTGCGAGACAGCAATCTCGGCGAAACAACGAGCAAAGGGTTAACTAAAGAGAAGAATAGGAGTCCGACGAGGAACATGTGTTCGTGTTAGGCGGGTCGGAGCGGTGGAGGATTCGAAGATGACTCAATTCTTGGCATCGTCGCCGGCACGACGCTCGATTACCACACCGCGACGAGATTCTCTGCATCCTTGCACGAGCGTCGAAGCCGCTCCGCCAAAATGGGCGCGCGCGCGTCCGCGTTTTTTCCGCGCGAGAATCCCAAGCCAGTTTCGCCTTCGCTCGCGGGCCGCTGCCGACTTCGGTGCCGCCGAACGGATACGCGACGGCGGGGTTTAGCACGACGACGACGACGACGACGATGGTGGTGCTCTCGTCTTCGGCCGAGCTTAGAGAGGTCCGACGGAAACTTGCCGGCATCGCCGACGGACAAATTGATTTAGCGCCCGTAGTCTGAGATACCTGACAACGCTTCGCTCGCAGCAAGACACGCGACTACAAGGAATTGTACTCTCTGCCTGGCTCTCGGTAGAGGGAACCTTGCCAAATTTATACCGCCGCGATGCAGCCTGTGACGCGACGCCGCGCGGTCCTTAGGATCGACTCTAGTCTACGTTAAGAGGCGAGACGGTCACTTGATAGATTCCATGTTTCGTTTAACTCTTTCAGGACTTAGGGATACATTTCTGATCCATTCAGAAATTCGTGGTTGTCAAGGTTATGTATGTAAAACATATTTTATGTCATATAAAAGAAAGGTTATGTCAAGATTAAAAATTTACGATTGTCGTGATTGATTGTAACCTTGTCTTTATAGAGATTGTAAAATTATTAGTGTGTACTATAAATTCTTTTTGGTAGACGCTATGTATGATCTCGACTCAGAGTTGATTTTCATCTAGAGAATGCTTTTCTGCTTTGTTCCACTTTATTTAACTCTGTTTTATATTATTCCAGTCTATTTTACTCTATTCCACTATATTCCAGTCTATTATAGTGTCTTCTACTCTGTTATACCTTATTCTTCTCGGTTCTATATTATTCCACTCTATTCTGCTCTATTCTACTCTACTCTGCACTATATTTTACTCTAGCCCACTCTATTCCATTATATTCTGCTCTATTCTACTTTCTTTTACTCTATTGCACTCTATTCTATACTCTATTATTATCTACTCTACACTATATTCTATTCTATTTCATGCAGTTCGACTCTATGCCGAACAATTCTACTCTATTCCATTCTATTCAACTGTGTACCGCTATATTCTAATTTATTATACTCTCTTGTACTCTATTAGACTCTATTCATATCTATTAGATTCATAT
>NW_027583072.1:0-2728 GCF_028453695.1 Augochlora pura
TTTTAATGTAGCTAATGGTCAAGCTACTTTTAAATTGAGGGTATTTTTATAAAAATTTAAGTCGGAGTGGGTAATAGAAGCCAAAACGAGAACCGCGGCCACCGCGCAACACTCGATCGACGCATCGAACGAGCGCTGACGTCATGTGCGCCGCGGTCCACCGAGACGCCGTATTTTGCCTCTTTACACTGTCAATGCTTGTTCAGGTTTAATGCACTGTTGTTTTTCGGTGACTACTAATTAAACTGAGGCTGTACTATGGATATTATGTGTGAAATGTTTTAAAATGAGTGTGGAAGTCCGGCAAAAGAATTACGGTCGGCGCGCATCTATCGATCGACGTATCGATCGGTCGCCTGCGTCACAGGCGCCGCGGTCTACCGAGACGCTGTATTTTGCAACTGTAAATTGCCCTTGCTTGTCTAGGTTTATTGCACTATTGTTTTCAGGTGACTGTTAGTTAAACTGAGGCTGTACTATTGGAATTATGAGTGAAATGTTTTAAAATGTGGGTAGAAATCCGGAAAGAGAATTACGGTCGCCGCGCAGCTATCGATCGACGTATCGATCGATCGCTTACGTCATAGGCGCCGCTGTCAACCGGGGCGCTGTATTTTGCATCTATAGATTGTCGTTGCTTGTTCAGGTTTAATGCACTATTGTTTTTAGGTGGCTACTAATTAAACTGAGGCTATACTATGAGTATTATGTGAGGAAAGCTTTAACTTGTGTGTAGAAGTCCGGAAACAGAGTTACGGTCGCCGCGCATCCATCGATCAATGTATCGATCGACCGCCTGCGTCACAGTCACCGCGATCAATTGAGACGCTGTATTTTGCCTCTATAAATTGCCCTTGCCTGTTTAGGTTTATTGTACTATTGTATTTTAAGTGACTACTACTTGAACTGAGGCTATACTATGTGTATTAAGTGTGAAGTGATCTAAATTGTGGGTAGAAATCCGAAAAAGAATTGCGGTCGCCGCGCATCTATCGATCGATGTATCGATCGACCGCTTACGTCATATGCGCCGCGGTCGACCGAGACGCTGTTATTTTGCACCTATAAATCGTCATTGCTTGTTTAAGATTATTGCACTATTGTTTTTGGATGACTGCTAGTTGAACTGAGGCTATATTATGTGTATTATGCGTGGAATGCTTTAAATTGAGTGTAGAATCCGTAAAAAGAATTACGGTCGCCGCGCATCTATCAATCGATGTATCGAACGAGCATCGACGTCACGCGCATCGCAGTCGGCAGTGACACTGTGTTACACGTCTTATAGGTAGTTATTTATCATTATAACTTGCACACTATTGTTAAGATAGTTACTATTATTAGTACTATTATTATTACTATTAATACTATTAGGGCTGCGACAAAACTGAGAATATTTATGAGAGTTTATTTTGAAATGTGTGATGGAAACCAGGTTAGAGATCGCGGACGTCACACAGCAATCGATCCACGCATCGATCGAGTGCTGACGTCATCTGCGTCGTGGTCGTCGGTGGCACTGATTTTACATTTAAGCTGGTTTTGTTTATTTAGACACTTGAACTATTGTTTTTGAGGTATTCTACTAGATCGGGCTGCGACTGTGCTGTGGTATTTTGAAGGATTTTGTGGTGAAAAGTGTGAAGAAATCTGGATTAAAGGGCCACCACCGTCGCGCAGCTATCGGTCGATGGGTCGATCGGGCGCTGACGTCACATGCGCAGCGGGCAGTATAAGCACTGTGTTTTGCAATATTAAAGTGGTTATTGTTTGATGGGACACTTGTGCTATTGTTTTTAGAATATTTACTATTGGACTGAAACGGGGGGGTGGCTGTTTCGCGAGAGTTTGTGTAAAAAGTGTATAAAAGACCGAATAGAAATCTATGGCCACCGCACTGCGCACGATCGATATCTCGAATGACAGCTGACGTCACTGTCATCTCGGCCGGCCGTTACAGTTTGAAAATCGCACTCCGAATCTTGTTAATGCAGTCTATTTCCTGAATTATTCATTTTTGTAGTACACTGCACTTACCGAATGGACCACAGGACCGTCTGCTAGTGATCGTGGTTGTGTGCAGGGTGTTCGCTAGGTGAAACTTCACTTAAAAACTTATTTGCAGCGGTCGTTGGCCGCAGGCACCTCGGTATTTATTTAGCTCGTAACTTTTATAATAATCATCACTACTGGTTTTTAATACCTTGATTTGTTTGAAATTTAGTGCACTGTCTTCTCAACACCGGATCAACACGGTCCTTACGACGCGGCGTGCACACCAAACGTTTAAATGATCTTGTGCCGGTTTCGCCGCGAGCTCGAGGTACGTGGAATTAAAATCACTCATTACTCACTTATTAAAGATTATCCGCCACTGATTTTTTAACACATCTATCCATGGTAGTTTGTATGATTCACTGGTAAACTTTTAACTTAAATTTCGCAGGATTTACCACGTTTACCGATCGCGAGGAACGGAGCGGCGCGGAGGCACGTCCGACCTGTCTGCCGTCCAGCGGGCCACCTGACATAACCTGACATAACCTTTTTTTTTTTTTTTTTTTTTTTTACGTGGAGGAAATCTGCTGACCAGACACCCCCAGCCTGCTCGGGGGAGCAGACCGGGGGTAGTGTGGGGTTCCTGTGCTAAGGTGTTGATAGCGTCCCCGCCCCCGGTTTTCGATAGCTAATCTTGACCGGGGGAGGGGCAGGGGGGAGAAATAAACAC
>NW_027583073.1:0-2728 GCF_028453695.1 Augochlora pura
AAAAATTTACAATACCGAATTTTAGTTATTAATTTACTATTCATCGAAAAGTTACTGTATCTACGCGAAGGTTATTATTTATCGCACCCTACTTTTGGCTTTTATGCTAATTTAGCATTTTGTGCCAAATCTTTGGGTTATGTCAAATTTTTGGCTTTTATGCTATGTTTTTAGCATTTTCTGCTGTGTTTCATAATCGAAATTTTTACATTTCCAATGTAAATCATTAGGATTATTTTTAACAATACATTACCGCCCCAATCCTTCATTCGCTTTCGAAAGAAAATTATTCGTACTATAAAAATTGTAAATTTTGGCTGACTTACTCGATTAATTCTCACAAATGGTTTCGTTGCACAATTCTCGAAAATCGAGTACAATTCTATAGTTACACTTCACGGTATAGTTAGCCAAAGCATCCTCCACCCTTCGACCTTCATATTACAATTCAACAATAACGCGATCTCACCCTTGAAATTTCCGTTCAAATAATTTACACAGCAGCCCAGCGGAATCCTGAATTTTACAGAATTCCGGAAAATTGAATGGCCGACCGAAATTCCAGGAAAAATCGCCGGATATCGCTTCGTCTGCCTTCGCGATCGCGAACGCGCGCGAGCCAATTAAAGTCCGGGACAAATCGGCGATTCGATCTCCGTTCCCGAAAGCTGGCGGCGGTCAGAGAGAGAGAGAGAGAGAGAGAGAGAGAGAGAGAGAGAGAGAGAGGCAGACGCCGGACCACACGCGTCCCTTATATTTGCGCGAGCGCGGAATTGCGGCCGCACCGACGGCACACGATAAATCATCCCCCATCCTCCCCCCCTCCTCCTCTCCCCGGATTAATGGAACCCGTAACAATATTATCTGCGTCCCGGTATTTCCGGGAACGACCGCGCGTTTTACGACTCCGATAGATTCCGGCGATACGCTGATAAATATCAACGCGCGTGTAGAGCGCACCTCGGGTTTTCAGGGTTGCTCGGATTTGAACCACGCGCGCGCGCGCGCGCGATTTCATCGAGGGCCGCGACGCCTGAAAAAAAGGTGGAACCCCGCGTCCCCTAAACGATCGATTGTCGATGCCGGAGGCAGCTGCGTTTCTAGGCGGCCCGGGGAAGTGGAAACGTTCTTCGGCCGGAGAGCAACTTTTGCGGAAACTGTTAGGGGGGGAAGTTTTTTGCGAGAGTAGAATCTTGTCGTTCTATACGGCGATTTAACCCGTTGCCGTGCCATTTTCTTCAGAAGTTGCACGTTTAGAATTTCTTCGATCGCGCTAAATTCTTAGATGAAAAAGGAAATTTTATATTTATCGCGTGCTTGTATCTAGTTGAATGTTTAAATATTGGCATCGAGAGAATAACATTTTATTCCCAGTTAACGCTAGGTTTACGGAGTAATAAAAGCAGCCGTTTTATATTTGTTTATGAAAGTAACGATTTATTCTAATCGTTAATGAAAATTAATAATCTGTAACTATTATATTATAACTGTTATTTTTATATTACTAATCTGTAAAAATTATTCTGGCATGTACCGTAACGATTTTAGTGGCGCCTCACCATTCGAGTGCAAAGGGTTAATTTCATCGTCGAAATGAAGAGAGAAAAGGCTCGGAACTTTCCAGCTCGCCGAATATTTATGAAAACGTCTGACCACTTTGTCGGACTTTGTCAGAATTTATTCCACCGCGCGCAGTGGTTACTTTTCGCTTGAAACTCGCGAACTCTTCCACGCGAGCAGAAATACCAAAAATCAGCTGATCACCGAAACGTTCCATTCGCAAGTGTATCGTTCCAAAACTAAAGGGTTATTTCCCCGTTCTCTAGGATAAAATGACCGGGAATCCCTCCGCACGATCTCGAAGAGTTCGATTCGTATTGAATATTCTCGCAAGAAACTCGCCGGCCGTAAAATCGACAGAGACGTCGCTGCCGTTTGTCCGAGTCGACGCGCGCTCGGCTCCCGTAGGTTCCACACGGTTGCCCCCCACCCCCCTCCCCGCCTCCCCGCCGCGCGGAACGAAAATAGAGGAGAGCAAAGTTTCCCGATAGTAATGAACCTGGGGGGGGGGCAGAGCAGATTGTGTCGAACCAGTTTCTCAATAAACTTCGGGGCTCCTCGGCCGCGCCCGTTTACAAATACCGTACGTTCATAATTAAACCCGAACCAGAGGGGGTGGGGGAGTGGAGAGGAATGAAAAAAAGGCCGACATCGATCGAAGGGGAACAATTCGACAGAAGTTCTCGCGCGCGGGTCGGGCTCGCCGTAATTTCGCCGAACGACCGCGGTTTACCCAAAGAACTCTCGAAACCACCGATTAACAAACTTCCCCTTGAACTTTCGCGCGGAAAATGAATTAGAGAACTTTCCGCCGTCGATGAAACAGAATTATAGTTTCGGTCGGTTTATTCTATACTAAGGTAGATGTCGTTTGAGTAATTTAAGAAGTAGTCTTGACGATTTGTTGGTAAATAATGGGGAAATAAATATTGGTGACCTTCGAAGGGCTATTAATTAGTTGGTGGTAAATAAAAAAATGCAGGAAATGACTGTGTGATTTTTATTTTTATTAAAAATTTAATTTAATAGTCTTCCTTTATTCTGTCGTCCTTTAGGACTAACTTTTGGTAATTATTGAGCTCCAGGAAAATTTGTTGGAAAGATAGAAAGCTAGTTTAATGATTGTTGATGCTCGTGGTTGATTTTAATAAATCGTTCGAGCTTTTGA
>NW_027583074.1:0-2728 GCF_028453695.1 Augochlora pura
AATTTAGAACGAGATTCAAAAATTAAAACGAGACACAAAAATTAGAAAGAGATACTAAAATTACAACGAGATAGAACAAAATACTACAATATAGAAGAGAATAAAATATGATACAACAAAAAGGCTGAAAATTCAAAGCGTAGCGAAATGCAAGGAAATAAATAGAACAAAATAAAATGGAAGAGAGCAGAGCAAAATAGAATACGATAAAACAAAATAAAATTGCAATAAGATCCAACAAAAAGACGGAGATCAGAGGATAATGACTCCACGGCGTTTATCATAGCAAGAAAGCAAGCGTTCGACCCACCGATTGCGATAAATTGCGAAGAGTGCGATCGTGTTATCCTAAGTTACAAGTTGGAGAGTTAGCCGTGATCCTGATTGGCCCCCAGAGTGCGAGGAGGTTGCCGGACCCGTTATTTTCACCAAGTTTTCTTTCCATGGGATAAAAAGACGATATTTCGAGGGTGAAAAATCATTTGATCGAGCCCCATTCGTCGAGACGGCGGACGGCAGACGGCGTTCCGTTCCGCGGCCGGAGTCATCTGCCGAGCAATTCGAGGATTGTATCGCGACTCCGGTCTCCGGAGACCATTTTTATCCTTGCCACGTAATCCTCGCGATTTGTCCCGCCGTGTAAACCCCGCCGCGCCGATGGGAAACCCGCTCTCGATTTATAGTCTTTCGCCGACACCGATAACTTTTATCTCTCGCACCCGCAAACATTTAGGCCACGCGGCTTTATCTGGAGTGATCCCGTCGATACGCGGAGCCGATAAGATGCCGCGTTCGGATAACCGCCGAGAGGGTGTCTTTAGCGGTTATGGTCGCGCCGCGCCGCGCCGCCGGCAAACGGGTTGATTGACTTTCCGAGCCAACTTGTCACTCACCGCCCGCTGGATCCTCGATAAAACCGTTCGCAAAATTATGGACCTTTGGGACTCGGGGCATCGTGCTCGTCTCTTCCTGCTGGAATTTCTTCGACTGCGGGTAACACCGCGCGGAAAATCGTCGCGGTCGGATCGCTTTATTTTCAAACTAACGCTTTGGGATCTCCGCTTTAAGATAACCTTTTAAATTCAAGTCCGTGCTCGTCGTATCGAGAATTGCCAAGTTCGACGAAGTGCCCAGACTTTGCAAAATTTTTTTCGGACACGTCGTTTACCGGGAGACAATCTTCCAACCTTCCTCTTTAATTTAAAGAAAGAAAGAAACACCGCTGCGATTTTTTCTCGCAACGTTACGGCACTTTAAAGCAACCCTTCTCGCGGCCAACCTTTTCAACCCCCACGACCGAAATGCGAGGGTTACTTTAAAGTTCTGTAACTCGGCGCGAAAAAATCGCAGACGAGGTTATTTTTTTTTCTTTTTTAATTAAAGAGGAAGGACTGAACTTTATTACCTTGGAAATGACGCCTCTGAAAAAAATTTTACAAAGTCCGAGCATTTCGAGAAACTGAGCTATTTTCGGTAGGAGAAACGTGGCCTCGCATGTGAAGGGTTACAGCGACGAGGATGCGTCGAGCTTAAAATCGAGAAAGGTGATCTTAAAGCAGAGGTTTCAAGCTTTAATCTAAGAAAAAAAAAGTCATCAACCTACGCCGATTTCTCGGGGAGTTGTCGTCGGTCAAGGTTGGCCAATTCTCATCCAGAATTTTCCTACGCTATAATTATCTTTGAAACGTTTATTTTAGTCATCGCAAGCCGGTCGCTGGAACATCCGTGAAAATCGCGGTCGTTTCGTCGAGTTCGAAAAAAAAAATGATTCGTTTTAAAAGGTGTTGCGCCGAATCGGCGAAGAAAGCGGTAAAGAGAACGCTTCGGAAGTGGAAGACCCCCCGCGGAGAGCCAGAAACGAGCGGTTCGAAACTCATGAGCGGACTCGCTGGCAAACTGGAGCATCGTCTAGCCGTGCAATTTCGAATGTTTCGAGTTGCAACGTCGGTGGAAAAGCTTTCGCGGGGCTGTTTGTCCCATGGAAACGGCGCGCGGCGGCGCGGCTATCTATGATGAATCGCGTGCGCGATAAATAATGCAGGTGTTGATGGTCCGTAGGGCAGAAATAAATTCAGTCACGCAGGTTCGCGGCCGCTCGGCTCCCTTCTAGGTCACGATGCGCAATTATTGAGCGCAATCGAGGACGATATTTATGCCGGCGTTAATATATTTACGCGGCATGCAATTTGTTTGCAGACGCGCGAGATCCTCGAGCAGCCTCGAGAGGCCCGGGAGCTTGCGAGGCCGGCGGGCCCGAGTGGCCCGAGGCCGGCCCGCGAATTATTCCTTCGCAGTTTTCTCAAACGAGACGTCGGATTTTTATGATGTTCGCCGGTGGGGATCGCGACGGGAAACCAACCTTGTTTGCCGCGAGAAAATATGCGCCGGTGAATAGAAGACCGCGGCCTTGCCGGAGCTTCGATTATCCCGAGCAATTAGGAGACGCGAATAACAGCGCGCATAACAAATTATCGGAGCGATTACTTGGCTCTCCTGTCGGTCCCTCTCGTCGCAAAGCCGGCGTTTCAATTAATAAATTCGTCAAATCAATGCTAAATAAAATTGAATAGAACTAAAATTCAAATCAATATTAGATAAAATTGAATAGAATTAAAATTCGAATCAATATTAAGTCAAATTGAATAGAATTAAAATTCAAATCAATATTAAGTAAAATTGAATAGAATTAAAATTCAAATCAATATTAAGTCAAATTGAATAGAATTAA
>NW_027583075.1:0-2727 GCF_028453695.1 Augochlora pura
ATTTCAATTTCAATTTCAATTTCAATTTCAATTTCAATTTCAATTTCTATTTCTATTTCTATTTCAAGTGATGTATCTGTATCATTGTCGAGGGCAGCAGTATTTGCAAACACGTGTATCTTTTAGGTATAATATTTTTTATCCAGGTTCGGCGCACAGTTTTTTTATTTCGCCTGTTCAATTTTGCCGTGGACGCGTAAAATCCACGGTTCGTGCGAATGTGTATTTGTTAGAGCGTTATTTTTTTCCGTCGTCAAGTTGCGCCGGGTTACAGACCCGCAGCACCTATTCGCGCGAAGCGCACCTAGCGTATTTTATTGTTCGCGACCGAGATGCTCGCCTCGGTCTTGAACGATTGTTGCGTTCTCTGTAATCTTGCTTCTGCTCGGTTTGTGGCGCGGAATGGGAACAGTACCGTCATCACCGGGACATATCGCGGGCTGCACTTCCGGTAAGCACGAACGCGACTGAAAACCATGGAAAATCCGATTATTCGTATCGACCTGACGCGAGAGTGAGTGAGTGAGAGAGAGAGAGGGAGAGAGAGAGAGAGAGAGAGAAGGCTGCTCGCATTTGGATCTCCAAATCCGCGACCGCATTTGCGGCGAAATTACAATAACGCGCTGTACGTAAGTGGGAATTTATTGCGGCCGTTTACACGTGTAAGTTCGTCGCGATCAACCGCGCGACGTGGAAACAACTGGAAACCTGTCAACGATGGAGTCCCGTTCGTTTGTGAAGTAGTCATCGATCATTTTCCATGATAATTGTTATTATTATTCATAATGCGCATATGTTGTTATCGCGCTGCAAATTAATTCCGGTAATATATAATCTACGTAAATATAGTATTTTATTTTTGGTATGCCCTGTTTAAGAAAAATCAACAGAAAAGAAAATAACAGAAGAATTTATTTTGATTTCGATACAGTGGAAATTGATAATATTAATATTTATTAGATCCTGCATGAAATTTGTGTCTGTCTCGTTATTATAGTGCAAGGGGTTAAGCGGTGTGCGGTAGTACGGGCGCGATTTACGATAGTTGGGAGAACGGGTGCATGCGAGTCGAGCAGACGTGGAAGAATACCGGAAGAGGGGATCCATAGATCTTCGGGTGACGAGGAATCAATGAGGGAACCGGGACAGTAAATAAAACATATCGACGCGAGAGCCACGGTGAACGCAAATTCCCCAGGAGTATTTCCGTGGCTCCCGCGTATCAGAGATTGCGTGACGTGAAATATTAAACGCGAATCGGCAAACAGCTACGAAAAATCTTGTCCCGGATCGTATTGTGCCCACCGAGCTCCATGCGATACCGAAACAGTCCGCATTCGCGTTGCGCCGACTCTCTGACGCAAATCAGATCTTTCTTGAGCTCGCGCCGTTCCAGTTTAAGGCCACTCGTGGAAAGCGCGGAATTGAAATTGTTAACGTTGTTACTCCCGAGAAGGATGAAATAGAAAATCTCGTAGCTACCTGTTCGCTTTTACTTACAGATTGGGGGTAAATATATGTGGACACCTTTTCTGTCCCCGTCTGCACCTCTTTCCTACACTGTACCCTCTAATTTATTAATTAATTCTTTGATTAAGGAACACAGTAGCTTGTATTTTCCAAATACCTTTCAAACCCATCCTCTTCACATTTGGCGTGTATGTTGGGTACACGATTCGTTATAGTCCATATCACAATAGAATCAAAATCACTTTTTTTCTATTTCTATTGTCTATTGTGTATCTTTAGCACACTAAAATGAAAAAAAAAAAAACAAAAATAAAAATTGATATTTTTGATTCGAACAAATAGTGCGAACCAAAATAGCAGAAATAAAATGACACGTTTTACAATAGAAAACCCGGTTATGTCAGAGATTTCTACGGAGAGGCGAGGTTCCTTCTAATCATGGATGAACTATCGAACGCGATTTTTTGGCTTATCGTCGAAAAAAAGGGAGCCGCGATCGGGACAATGCGGTTCGCGGGGGATTATTCGAGCCGGCCGCGTCGCGCATCGCCGCGCGAGAACGTGTAAACGTCAGGTACACGCATGATTTATGACACGCGTGGAACCGCCGAGAATGGTTACGCCGGAATGCCGTAGTCGGAAAATGAAAATGGTCGGATGACGTGTCCGTAAAATTGCTTCGGATGCATTTACTACGTGACAGGAATGAAAGAGACAGCCGGTTTGTTTCCCGCTTCTTTTCCGCGGGACGCCGCGGCGCGGCAAAGGAACTTGGAAATCAACTTTGCGGCAAACCGGAATATAATGTAGCAGGAGAATCGAAACGCGTCGAGTAAACGAACGAGGACGATCAAAAATATTAGACCGTTTTAGAGGAAATCATGCGTCGATTGTCAACCGCATATTAATTGCCCAATTGATCATTGCCCAATTAATCATTACTCGACTCGATGTAAATTTAACCATGCAGAATAATACAATTAAATTTACATCGATTCGAGTGTCAATTTATAAATTCTCACGTAAGAGATATCTTTTTCTTCCAAGCACTGATACGAACACAATTTTATACGATAAGGAAATAAATATAGGCTGTTTACATTTTATCTTTTCCTTATATAAACGATTATTTAATTATTTTTTTTCAAATGAAAAAAATTCTTCATATAAAAGAGTCCAGTGTGTGGTAATTAGATTGTAGACTTTATACATGTGGAAAATATAATTTGAAAAAAGAAACTTAAGACTAAAGTTAAT
>NW_027583076.1:0-2726 GCF_028453695.1 Augochlora pura
GAGAGGCGAGCGTTCGGATAACGGAGCAGTCGTTTCGTGGCAAGGGTGCCGGTCGTTTTTGCCGATTCACGGAGTTAATTTAGTCGCTCCGCATCGTTTCGTATCGAATACTCCGCGCGTGGAACAAGCTCGAATGATCGACGAGTCGGACGCGGCGATCCGGACGATCGAGGTTCCACCGTGCGCGAGATTCTCCGATAACTCCGATCGAGGGCCGTCGTTTGCGACCTTATCGGCGTTCTTCTTAAAAAGATCGAGGGGTCGTTCGTTTCGAGCTTCGCAGACCGACTTTCCATCGGTCGCGTCGCGGCGAACGTTTCATTCCAAACCGGAACACTTAAATTTGCATTTCGGGGTGAAAAATCGCTACTGTCGTCGTACCAATTAAAAGGCGGCGCTCGCAAAAGTCGGTCGTTTTTGAATTTGCCGAAAGGAGTCGCGCCGGGTGGCTCGTCGACGAGGCGTTAATCCTATTCGAAAGTGAGGTTAGGACGCGAACTGGTCCCGCGTGACGTCAGTAGGGCCCGATATTGACGTCAGAGCGCCGTTCACGGGGAATCCCAGAGCGGTTTTAACGCGTGGTCGCATCTGTCGCGACCATCGAAAAAATGACGATTCGCGCCACCGGTTCTATAAAAGTGTGCTCTTCATCGAGCAAAGGAAAGGGCTGGCCCTGTTCACGATGCGGTTCACCTTGATGCCTCCTGCCCGAGGTTTCTGCCCTCGTATTCGCAATTCCAAGGGTCACGCCGTGTAGCCGCATCCCCAGCTCTCCCATCAGACCTTCTTCTCATTCTGCCATTGTCCGCTCTTTTGTCTCCCCACCCATCGCTTGTCGACGATGCAAAGTCATCAGTCCGCTGATCTTGGTTACCTTTCATGTCTCATCATTCGCTACGATGAATTCGCTGGACCTTCTCTGACACGCGGCAGAAAAAACCATTAGTGTCCTATTCATTGAAAAAAATGCCAATCTCCTTAAGTGGATTCTAGCTTCCTCAACATTTTTTTTATTAGTTGTAACCTTTTTGTTTAGGTATGCTTGAGAGGTTTATGAGAAATAAGATTGCTTCTTTGGAGATGCTTTGATGTGGTGTTACAGATTTTAGGTTTTCTTTGGGTTAAAATTGTTTTTGTAGTCCATGGCGTTCATAACCTCATATATGTAGTCCATGGCATATTACTATTTTTATATGGTACGTTTGTACATATGAATGCACGTATATCATAATCGTAGTATACGTGAATGCTTTAAATATTGATTAGTTATGCGTGGAATCTTTGAGGTTAGAATTTTAAGACTGATTATTGAAAGATGACTCGATGTTGCCATAGTTTCCTAATTCTCCCTGAATTAAAATTTTACTCCTTGTCAACAGTATATTTCACCTTTAAAATATTTCACAATCCAAAAGTGGGCCTTATTGTTGTGAATACTTTCAGTATTGATGAGTCATTAGTGGAATCATTTTACATCTTCCTATATTGAAATCTGAATCCTTATTAGTAGCATTTCTAACCTCAAAAACATTTCTCAATCTATAATTATCTTCTTTCTAGTATTGCTATAAACATTAACCATTTGCACTCGAAGCCATTTTAATTGTAAATCTGAAATAATTATCCTGGCTCATAGTATTATCCATTCTATGTAACAAAGTGCCCTTTCATGCATACGAAATTCATTCATATGACTCATACCAACAATTTCACTACTTAACAATTTATTGAATCTACACTTTGTTGGTAGAAAAATTACTTTGGGACGTGGTAAAACGATTTTAGTGGTGCCTCAGAGTCACCACACGAGTACAAAAGGTTATACAAATGTCTTTGAGGTTAGAACTAAGAGTAATTATTAAAAGACAACTGCTAATATCATTAACTGATAATATCGAATATTAATTAATTACAGACCATTGATAATACCATTCAGTTTTTCTACTTCTTCCTAGATTAAAATCTCAACCCTTATTAATAGTATTCCTAACCACAAAAATATATCAACCCAAAAGTCAACCCTAAAGTATAATACTGTATCGATGTTACAAGCTTATGGTTCAGACAAGAATATTTGACTATAAAGTATACAGAGACTGTAGAGTTAGACTATAGAGACGGTTATATAGCGGCGATTCGCAATGCATCTCGGAGTGCATTTATTCTCGTTTCGCCTATCTGGTCGATCGGCACGACGATTTTAGTGATAATCACGACGATTTGTCGGGTACCTACGCCAATTAGCTCCGTCCAATCCGTCGCCCGCCGCGATATATACGACAATTCCGACACGGCTGATTGCGCGCGGCTCGTGTAATTGCACTCGGGGTGCAATTAGAAAGAGGCGATAATTATTCGGTGCGTGTCCAAGGCCACCGTACGAGAACCATCCTCGCGCCAGTCAGCTGTCTTTTCCGTTCCCCTTGAATGTTATTTCCATATCGTTTTTAAGAGATTAATTTAGGGGATGATTTTTACCATATAAGAATATTCGTTTCGAAGATTGTTAATAATAATAATAAGAATAATAAATCATTATAAATGTCATATGCTGAGTTGTCATGAATGTATTTATTTATTTATTTAGTTATGCAGCTATTTAGTTATTTAGTCATTTAGTTATTTAGTTATTTAGTTATTTGGTTATTTGGTTATTTGGTTATTTGGTTATTTGGTTATTTGGTTATTTGGTTACTTGGTTACTTGGTTACTTGGTTACTTGGTTA
>NW_027583077.1:0-7974 GCF_028453695.1 Augochlora pura
GATCGCCCACAATCATGGCATGAAATACGATAATGGACAGCATCAGGATGACGTTTTTCGATTACAACATGTCCGGTAACGCAATACCGTCCATCGACTACCTCGGTAACATGGACGTGGATCAATCATTCCCCAACAGCGTAACGCAACTGTCAACAATGAGCTCCGTGATCGTAAACGTTACGCTACCAGCCAACGCGAAACCTAATCACGACGGCCTTTTGGAAACTTTAATTATTCCATTATACGGAACGATCTTCCTACTTTCGGTGGTCGGGAATTCGTTGGTGCTGATTACGCTGGCCCGCAACAAGAGGATGAGGACCGTCACCAATGTGTACTTGTTGAATTTGGTGAGTAAACTATTTACGTCAACGCTCCTCTAGCCTTTTCTCGCATTTGTCGACATAAACGGGACAACAAGACGCTACTTCCACTGACAGAGTTTTCCAGTTTTTCAACTGCGATGATTAAAGATATACGTAGAATTAATGACGACTGTTACATAACTAGAGTATACAACGAAAAAATATCGCGATTAAAAACGAATTTGTGAAACATTGTTAAGTTTTAGATACGTTCTATGAATCATTACATCAAACAGTCTAATCAGGTGTTATGAACCGGTTATCTATTGCAATCTCTTTCGAGAGTAATTACAAATATTTATTCAAAATCATATATAAAGAGCCATAATATATGAGCAATTTTTACAAACGACGTGAAACTTACGGCAGCAATTGTACATATTCATTTATGCGTACAGTGTTTAATCTTCAACATTTTAATTTATCAGTAATGCCACCATTTTCTTATTAATCTTGAAATTAAAGACAGATTTGCCCGATTATTTACAACCGAAGAGATCACGAATATGTCACTGTATATTATACAGTGTTCATCATATAAGTCATCGAATTTGGATAATTACATTTATTTTAAAATTTACTGCAGAATTGAAATAGAATCTACGAGCTGGTAGTACAATTCATACATATATCAAAACCATTTCGTTTATTAGTCATGCTAATTGGATGGAGAAAGAAACGACAGCGAAGGGACAATTGAACTAACTTTTAACTTAAAAATATTTATCAATTTAAGAAGTTCCTAAAGAGATGTTGGAAAGTTATTTATAGCTTGTCCGAAGATCTGGATAAGTTACAACAGAAAAAGAACAATTAAGAACCAACCGCAGTTTTTACTCGAGAAAAATCTACCGTTCTTGCGAAACTTGCTTCATATCGACAAAGGGCTCGCAATGCTGCAGCGGAAAGCAATTCTCGAAACGTTCCTCCTGTATTCTAGACATGCGAGAATATTATAAAACTGAAACGGAAAGCTACATTGACAGCGAGATATAGGGAGTATATCGCAGGCTTTGCGAAACCTGTACGCTGCATGAATAAGTGGTTAAGAATTATTCTCTTCGAGAGGTATTAAAGAAGAAAAGGTAAATCAAACTATAAAAATTCAGTTCGTCGAAATACATTAATAACTTCTGTTTAGCATGCAATTAATTTTACGTTTATCAAAATTTTAAAAATACAAGCAACATGCTCAGAATAAATAACGTAAAACTATATAATATATATTATATAATAAGTAAAAATATATATAATATATACACGCCATAATTACTAGGACCTAGTATAATTTTCATTCATACTTTCTAAACACATTCGATACATTTACATTTCTTTGAAAACCTAATAATAATAATAATTGTGAATAGAAGGTGTACCACAATATCTAATCTTAAATGCTTGCCTGAAAGGTGTTAAAAATTGATTTGCCACACAAAAGCACGATCCCAACAGTCACCGCGAATGAATCCAGTGAAAATCAGGCGACACCCTTTCGAGGAAAGTACTGTAGACTTAGAACGTGGAATTCGTAATACAGACGGTTTCTCGCCGAAATTGAATTTCGCAGCCCCTTTCGTCGAAGGAGTTGAGTAAATAATTACAAGATGTAATGCTTTGGTCTGCTTTAACTGTGACAAAAAATACGGCAAGAATAGAACATTATATTGTACTGCGAGGACCGTTGCAAATAAACCAGGACTTGATCGTGTACAGTGTCGATGTTTCTTTGTGACGCGATAGCCAGCAGCAAGATAAATAAGTCAGAAATATACGTGAACGTTACAGAAGTCAATCCACTTTTTGTTGAGAATAAGTTACGCCGTGCGAACGCATCTTTGTTATAAGATTTTTCGATGTATATATCAATGCAGTCGAAGTCTTCATAGATGATTAATAGACAATAAATATAAAATAAGTAATAATTAACATTAATTCTTTTTTTTAATAATTGTAATTGTACTTTGCATTATTAGACTCTCACTGATTGGCTTCTGATCTTCTCTGAAAACAATCGTTACTCGGTACATTTTTAAATAATTCCGAAATATTAAACATTCAAGTATAATATATCGAAAAATAGATAATCCATAAATCAACAGACGACTTAAGTATTAGTATATATTTTAGGAACTATGAATTAATAATGGATCATTAATAGAAGTTAATGGAAATTAGTTTCCTAATTGAATATTGTACGACTGAGTTTGTGTATTCAATAATAGTTTGAAGATATAAAATACAAAAAGGCGATCATATATCTGCATCATTATGTTCAATTAATTACATTGTAACAGTCGTATCATTTTGTGCGACGTACACGTTAAAATATTTTATAGTAATTGCTTGAATTGCATT
Source organism: Augochlora pura (assembly GCF_028453695.1). Classification (NCBI taxonomy): domain Eukaryota; kingdom Metazoa; phylum Arthropoda; class Insecta; order Hymenoptera; family Halictidae; genus Augochlora; species Augochlora pura. Next base: position 2,724 of record NW_027583077.1, read on the forward strand.
CAATCGTACCCTATACATACGATTGTTAATTGGAACGAGAGTTACGACAACGTAAAAGTGACGGACAGGATGATATTACGTGAATTGCGAAATGCATGGCGAAAAAGTTCAACGAGGTGAAGTGACTCGTGAAACATTGATGCTTTAAGTGTACAAGCTACGGTAAAAGGAGTTACGGTGTTACAGAGAAATAGAAAACTCTGAGGAGAGCAAGTGCGTTCGAGAATGTAATTGAATCATATTCAAAACGAATATTGCTAATTCGATTTTGGTCCTTTTTTTCGTTCGTACAATAAATACTGAAATATTTTAACCAGCATAAAAACTTGAGTGCATTCAAATTTGATTATCCTGTTATATGAACGAAAATACGTTTCGTCAAAGTTAGTTTCGAAAGCCAAATATAGTAGTTAAACAGAACGTTGAGGTTATGTAATTACAAAAATTGCTATTTTCTTTGATAATTGCTCTATTCTTTTGACAGGACTGCATAAAATTTGCAAGGGCGTTAATCATTCAGAGTATTCTCAATTCTATTATTACATATTTAATATCATGAATTATACTATTCCATTCCTTCTGCATTCACTGAAATATTTCACTTAATTTTATATTTCTTGTTCAACAAAACTTTAATAAAAACGACAATCTCTTGGTCTTATTTATTTGTTCAACGAATACGCATACCATACGAATGGTAGTATGAAAACTAGTTTTCAGAAGTTTCTTTGGCACAGCTTTATTTCAGAAACCAATATTAAGGCAAACACATAACCTAACATATTTGCTGCAAACATAAATACGCTCTACTTGCATCTATCGGAGACACAAAGCGCATTCCTATTTACGAACTATTCGTCAAAGACTAGAAAAGCTTTTGAAATTTCAACCACACCATTTTCAAATTTCATGAAATGATTCTTAGATGAACTTTCAATAAAACTAACACTTAATTTTATTATTTAGAAAACTTCTATTAAAATTCACGCATCTACCGTTGTCCTTTCTTCTTGAATTTTAATTAAACGTCATTTTTTATTATTTTCTAACATGAAAAATCATTACGAATAATTGAGTTGGAAAATAAAATTAACTTCTTATTAAGTTACACACAAGTTCGAGATGCAGTTGCAGATCAGTCGTCGTTAAACGCTAAAACTTAGCTGACACGATATAATATTATAAATTCGATAATGTGATTAGTGTGATGCTAACGGGATATCTTGTTTAATTTTTACTCGAAGAAAAATTTGTTTATCGCATTTTCCGTATTTTCATCTGCCTTTCCCGGTGCCTTTAGTAATGCAAATTAACACGTCGCGCTGCTCGGAAACACCGTCGAACTCACAGCAACGAAAGGACGCGAAAGATTAAAAACTTTTCTCCTGGGTTCCCTCCCGTAGAAAATTGCGACGTCACGATCTCGTGTTTACCGAACGCATCAAGGATTTTTCTTCGAGTTTAATAACGAGAACGAATCTTAAAGTATTAATATCGCAATCGTTTGAGATTCAATCGTTCTCGTCTGGTAAGTAAAGAACTATTTATCATTCGTCACTTTATAATATTGCTGCAGCGCAGCAATTATTATTTTGCACCGACTATCTTTTGTTAACAATTTGTTATTTGCTCAGATTTGTCAAATTAGTTTCTATATTAATTTATTAGATCTTCTGAATTTTATTGGAATCCGAGAAACGTAATTGTAATCGATGTGACAAAATTAAATTTTCCAATTTGAAATATATATTTGAATAAAAAATGTGGTGAAATGAGATACTGTGATCTTATGAAGATTTTAGGGTTGTTGGTACGATGGTCAAAGTATTCGTTTATATTTTATTATTCGCATCAATAAAGTGTTTAATTCTATTTATTATTAAATAATACGTTATAGTGAGAATTTATTACTAATAAATGAAGGTTTCATGTCGTATGACTCACTTCGCGTGGAATATCAGTTCCTGAATAAACATGTATATCTATCTCTCGAATAACATCGATCCTGAAATTTTCCATATAAACGGTTTAACAGTTTCCTGCAACACCGCTTGTATACGGTGCGTATAACATATTTTACGGCGCAATTTGTAACGTATGAATTATTTTATGACATGCCATCGTAATCAACTTGTTTCAATCTGTGTTGCGTTACAGCTTGTCAGCAATATTTGGAGTGTGGATCTTTATACGTTTATGGTATATGGACATTTTTGAAATATAAAACACACGTATGATAACAAACGTTAATAACTTCTTTTACTTTATCGTTACCACAAAGAATTTCCTAGTTGGTGAGGTAAATTTCATTTCTCATGCCAGTTACTCTTTTTCGTACAATAATGCATGAAAATTGAGATTTGCAGAAACATTGAAATACACTTTCTTTCGCTACCCAAAATTATTGTTGAAGTTCTAATTAACTTCGCTCGTAAAAAGGGATGATAATACTTAATTAGTTCGGTGTTCTGCAAAAAATAAATTACTTTGAAAAGGACTTAAAAATACATTGTGCATTGCAATGAAATATATTCTCGTATTGAATTACTTTGATATAAACTTGTTATTTTGTTTCAATTATCTACAAGAATATTTCAATATTTCCAGTGCAATCGGGAATACTGAACAAGCAAAATTTCGTTTACAAATTTAATTTCTATTGCAAAAGTTTATTGGCACGAGCATCAATTGATCACACGTTTGTAGCATGTTTCAAGTATTCGATTTTAATTGCTTTTTGTTGGTTTACACGAATTGCTCGAAAGTGGAACCGCCGCCTTAATGCAGCGGCCCCTTTAATGACTCCTGGCATTCGCATGAATAAAAAATACATTCGCGCAACTCGTTTTCTACGATAAATGAATGAACATACTTTACGGCATAATAAGAAAAAATAAAAGAGACTAAGTGATTCGTTGTAATATTATTCGAGGTATAAACCCTAAAACTTCATGAATATTGCAACAACGCGTTTAAACGGAGAAACGTGTCAACCAATATTTTAATACGTTTGCTTGAAATGCTTAACCATAAATATGAAGCATCCGTTTATGGTTAGCGAAATTATTTAATTACAAATATGAACGTGGTAATGAATATTGAATAATCGATCTTATTAGGTACTGTATAATATTAATTGTTTTTGTACTGCGATAAATTCTGAATTTTTAGTTTGGCGAACTGTGAAACCGTTAACATAGCTATGGTATGCGAAATTTAATAACAGAAACAATTAAACTACACTTCGTGAAACAATTACGGACGGATCGGAACGTGACTCTTATTAATTTAATTAAAATGTTAGGTGCAGCAGTGCTTTCCGACGACGCGTGTCACATATTTCTTAGTTGTTTCTAACTCGTTTGTGATTGATACTAAAAATTAATAAACAGACGTTCACAATTTCCAATTCTCCATAATAATAGTTAAATGGTCAATTAATACCAAATAATACTCTAATTGTAATATTATAATGACTGGTAAATTCTACAAATGATAATAATTGCTTGTTCCTAACTAAATATCACTGAAATTACAGTCGATCAAACCAATTGTCTTATTTAATTGACAACTAAATTAACAAAGTCACAGTACGCAGATTCTCTATATATAGATTAAACATTATACAGAGAAAGTCACGTGCGAATGACAGAACGATTTATCCAGTTTAAAATGGACCTTCTAAAATTATCAAAAAATCGATTGTTTTATTTTTTTAAATTGTAGTTTGAAGTCTTCAAAATGAGAAAAAGAGTGTCTCTTATTTTGCTGCGTAAATCACGCGAGTCCATCGTCCATGTATCTATTTGAGTATTCTAACACATCGGCCCTTTACCGGCGTCTATATTCGAAGCGCGCAGGGCCAATTCTATAGGTACCGACAGGGCAACGCGGATCTTCCAGGCGAACAGAACTTCTTGAAATTTCCCATCATTACGATAAGGGAATGAAAGTGACAGGGCGAGAATGAGCGTGTAAGCGAGAGTGCGACGAGAATACCGTAACTCTCGGAAGAAAGTCGTAAAAGTTCTGCCCGCCTCGCAAGCCGTACAAGGGTTGACACCATTGTGTGCTCCATCTTTTAGTAAATTTGATTTCAGTTAGCAGAAAACTTGAAATTGCCGTAGCCGGTCTGGCTTTTTTGCCATATTGTGGCAGCGAGTGTTGTTTCGATTTCGTGAAAAGTATTTGCAACAGATAAGGAGACAGTGATAAATAAAGGTTCGTGAGCATCAATTGCTCGTATAAAAAATGTATCCACAGAATCCCCAAAAAGATAAAAACGAAGCTGCTTTCGACTAGCAATTCTTTAGAAGTATCTTTGTATAAGTGCGAGTCACGAATGCAGAGAACAATTAAATTTGTGTCACTGTTTAGAGTTTTAAGCAGTTATTGTACGAAGCAAGAATGGTTAACTAATGGTAAGTGAAGAATACTTATGAAAAATAACATACCGTCATTTTAAACACGCTTTTTCCGATACCAAGGTGTCTGAAACGATTTCAATCGTTAACGGATTGAAAAATGGACACCAGAAGCTACGGAATCTTTACTAATCAAATTAGTTCGATTTTATGGGATAGTTTTAAGACAATTCCAGCCAGAAGTTCAACATAGAGCAGGAGATGTCTAACTCTATGTGAAATACTGTCGTATTCGCAAACTTTAAACGAGTTTTCCACGGACTCATTTTGTTGAAATTGAAGGACAGAATGGAGAGAAAACTATTCAAATAATTGAAATTGGAATTTCCTAATGCGATCAGTTCTGTTTCTAACAGTTAAATGAAATCGTATCAATCGTAATCATAAAGTCAATCACAGTCAATCTTCTGTGATCAGTCAAGCCTTTACTTATTGTTAGTGTAAAGAGGTGGGGGTGGGTGGTTGTTATTAACAATCCATAGAGGTTTTTGGGAGGGTTTACTAATACCATTTGAATGCTCCTTTGGGGGGCCAATTGTTTTACAATGTGATAAAATGTAAAAAATACGTAAGTGGAAAATGTGCAATACAAAATGCTGTAATTTGTAAAAAATGTGATGAAAGGTAAATAAAACTTTCTAAATAGAAAGCACTAGAAAAATATTTTGTGTACTATTCAATTGGCTAAAATCTCATTCTATATTAAGATACATATGTTTTTTTTTTGAAGCGGTCATTTGACCGCTCATGGTGGGAGTAGTTATACATGAAATGTCGGTAGGTTTAGTGTTAAAAAAAGGAAAGCCTTAATAACTAACCCATCACCA
>NW_027583078.1:0-2725 GCF_028453695.1 Augochlora pura
TAGCTCCCCAGACCTTGCTCCATCCGATTACCACTTGTTCCTCTCCTTAACACTAGATTTACGGAATCCGTCAAAACGACGGGTCACTGATTTGTTAACGTGCTATATAATTCAGATTTTAAAGATACATTTATTGCTTATTTATCGATTATATTTACTATAATTATTTATATTTATTTATTTATCGATTACATTAACGATTAGAATAAATCGATACTTTCATAAACAAATACAAAACGGCTGCTTTTATTACTCCGTAAACCTAGTGTTAAAAAATTCTCTCCGTGGTGAATCTTTCAAATCCACAAGCGAAATAGAAACGCACCTAGATGAATATTTTGCAAATAAGCTTCAACAATTTTGGAAAGAGGGCATAATGAGGCTTTCTGAGAGATGGCAGAAGGTTATAGAACAGAACGTTTCATATATAACTTAATAAATCCACCTTGGACAACAAATATCGTGTATTCATTTCACATAAAAAAAAAGGGGAGGAACTTATGGGACACCCTAATACATAGACTAATACGACCGATTGCACACATTTTTCCGTCAAACGCCTAAAATCCGCTATAAAAGTCGTATCATCCAACTTACACGATTGCAGGCCGTGCTCGATGCTCCGCAGGTTTTGTCTCGCACGAGACTTTCCAACCCGCCCCCCCCCCCCCCCCCTCCCGAACTCAACCGCGATTTTTCGAAACGAGAGCGCACATTTCGCCCACAACAGTTCCCACGTGAAATTCTTTTAATTCCGCGCGCGCATCCCGCGAACATTTTCGGCCCGCGATCTATTCTTATTTCAGCTCCGGGGCTCGTAAGCGGGATAATTGCATTCCGCAGTAGCGCTTCGCCAACGGTGTATCGTTTTTTTCTCGGGAGCCTCGTTTTCCAGCTTTTTGTTTGACAAAGTTACCCCTATCATTGATACGGCCGCGAGAGCGAAGTACATACACCGCGCGTGGCTCCCGGACGCGCGCGCGCGAGCCGAACTTAACAGTGCGTTAAACGAGAATCTGCAAAACGTGGCTAAAAGGCTGGGAGCCTCTCGATGAATACGCCTGCTTTTCACCGCGTAAACGTCGAGCACGGAATTCCCCCATTTTTTTGGTCAAAAGCGTCGATCTTTTTACGCAGATGTCTGTTAACTTTGAAATTCGAATTTATATTTTATCGTAGCCGAGTGTAAAGCGGCGTTTTTTGAACCTTTTTTCGCAGGTGATCGAGTTATTTTTTTAAGAAACAGAGGCGCGTAGATGATTTAACCCCTTGCGCTATCGCTCCTTTCATGCTGCGACGACTAGCACTTATTCGTACTTAATAATTTTCCTAATAGGATCAGACAATTTGTTTTTTCCCATATTGTCTTTAATTTACCTTCGTTTCTATGCTTTGATAATAGAAGAATTTATTTTTTACTTCGATGTAGAAGAAATTAATAATATTCATACTTGATTAGATATTCATACTTGATTATTCTACTTGATAGAGCTTGCATGATATCTTCGCCACGAGCCTGACCCGTTATTATAGTGTAAGGGGTTAATTTGGCGTAAAGAGTCGTCAGCAAATGAAGCTAGGAATATATGAAAATATTGATAATATAGGGAACATGACCGCCAATGTAAATATATATGTCCAGCCTATTTATCTATCTATATATTTATATTTATATTCATATTTTTGTTTTTCTATTTTATTTAATATCTATGTTATTTATTCTCACGTTCGCTTATTTATTCAATTATTTATTAATTGTTAAAAAATGTTGCTTTACATGATTTTATATTTATTTATTTATTCACTATATTTGCCAATGTTATATTTATATATTTTGAATTTTTACTAATATTTATTTGTTATATATTTTCTTTTTTAAGCGCCTGCAGAAAGCAGCGGATTTGTCATTACCCCCGAGTATTCTATGTAAGCCCGGGGGAACATTTATTGATAAAATAAATTTTAGTATTTTGTTTCACGTATTCGATTATTGTTATGTTAATGATATGATAATAATATCAAATTATTTTTATTTTTATTTCGTTGATTTATGTAAGCGCGCATAGCATTTAATTTGTAATAGAAAGAGATAATAAAGTAATGCTAGTATTAAATAAAAATAGAGATATATCTTGTTTTAGTTACGATGAAATTGAGGGAAAAATTCTTGATATAATTGGAATTATTGTGAACGGCATTTATGAACTGCTTAAATTCCTTTTGGTATTGCTTATTTTTTAATAATTCAATAGTGATACAATTTTAGACTTTCTTCGACTCTTTGAATCTTTGAGTCATCGAATCCATAAATCTCTGAATCTTCGAATCTTCGATTCTTTGAGTCTTTAAACTTGGAATCCTTGAATCTTCGAATCCTCAAATATTCAACTCTTTAAATCTGCAACTCTTTGAATTATCGAGGCTTCGAATCTTCGAATATCCGAATCTATGAATCTTCGATTTTCACCGATCTGAGATTGAGAATTTGCAAAGTGGACGCCAAAAAGTTGTAGATAACGAGACAAGAGATAAATAGATAACTTGTTCAAAATTTATCTCTATATTTATCGATCATTTATCTATGCTTCTATACGGTTCAGGACGCGATTAAATCGATCACCTATTTGCATGGAGAAGATTTCTTTGAATGCTTCAATGCGAATGATTGAATGTTTGCGTGTTTGAATGTTTGAATGTTTGAATGTTTGAATGTTTGAATGTTTGA
>NW_027583079.1:0-2725 GCF_028453695.1 Augochlora pura
CCAATATAATTAGAACTCAGCCAAAAGCAATTCCTCCGAAAAATTCAGATACACGAACTTTGAAGCATTCAACAAGCCCCTTTGTGATTTCTCAATTGCCGCAACTGCCCCGGGAGAAAATGGAAGCACAATTCCCGTTCGTTGATCAAGGATTCGCCCGGATTTGCCGGGAGCTGCAGTCAAATTCTCAATTACTCACGGTGCAGTGGAGAAGGTGATACAGAGAATTGGAAGACCGTTGCAGCGGCCCGCGCACAGGCCATACGTTTTCGTTATCCCGGTGCGGTCGAAAGGGTGTTGCGGTTGCACGCGGACCGGAGACACCGGGCGGTCCGGTGTTCGACAGTTTTCACGTGCCACCGCCCCCAATTTTTCTTCCGTGTTCCAGTCACCGAGCCGTCCCGAGCCGGCTCGCCGATTGTAACCGGAGTGTCCGTGGCTTGGACAGCTGCTGGAAACTCTGTTCGGAGTAGCCGTGGAAGTTTTCCCCGAGTAGGGCGATTGGTTTCCGTCTGAAAACAGCTTTCAGACACCAATTACCGGTCCCGCTCGGCGCAGCCGGACGGCGGTCGCTCGACCGACAACTGGATCTCGCGTCAGGACTCCGCCGCTCCTTCAGGAGTTCCGGAGGGCCGGTATCCTGAATTAGCGGACGTTCGGATGCCCGGCCATTATCAGTCGCCGGGAGCACCTGGAGCCCCCCCTCGGTCCGTTGTGTGCCACGGGTAACGACGTCGCAGATGTCGTTCCATCAATTATCCGCCAGACACGCGCGACCGATTTCATTTTTCAAGGGGACGTCCCCGGCTTCTAGACGTCTGCTCTTGAAGGGCGGAGATTTCGTTTCTGATTTTTCCCCACGACGATCGAGACGCTAGGTTCGACTGTACTCCTTGGCAACCTTTGTGAGCGTGTGCGCGCTTCGAAGACGAAAATGTAGTGACAGTCGCGTTCGTTCTGGCTGTTATCGAGACATATAATTGCCAATAAACTGGAATTACATGTGCTACATAGATGGTTGGACTTTTTAATTTTATTAATGTGTTGCAATAGTCGCGATATTAATACGATTCTGCAATAGTCAGACAAGTAATACGATTCTACAATAATCAAACAAGTAGTACGATCATATAGAAATTAGACAAGTAGTACAATACTGCCACAACGAGACAAGTAGTATGCTTCCTCAACAGTCAGACAAATACTACACATTTGCAAGTCAGACAAATGATACCGTTTGACAAAGTATACAAACGGTCCAAATCTGCAGCAGTGAGACAAGTGGTACAATTCTACCATGATCAGACATGCAGTACGAATTACCTAGAATCAGGCTAACAACCTAAACTCTCTTATCTCAGAAACAGTATAATCAGCAGTGAACTAAACTGAATGAGTTTGTCCTAGTAAAATATATCCACAGATAAATTCGACTTTTACTCAAACAAAACCAACACACAGATGCTCGTACCACTTCTTAGCCACTGAATTACGCTTCTACGTAGAATAATCCAGCAGCTAACAAAGTTATTTGTTGTTCCAGGCCCGAAGCACGAAGCACGTCGGTACGATGTGAGAGGACTATATGGGTGAACACCAACCTGGCAAGGAACACTCGACGAAATCACGAACACGTGGCGAGACGTGAAGCGGGGTGAGTGTCCCGCTGACATTGAAATATCGTTGTATATTCGCGCGGCACCGGTTACGTTTCCGTGGCTAGCTCCGGAATAAAACGTCGTGCACCGAATCCGCAAAGACAGATCTTAGGACCCCCCCCCGGTACATTAGCCCCTCTTGTACGGTTTCCCGCTAAGAAATTGGATTTTGAGACGCCACCTGGTCGGGGATTACCGGCCGCTGAAGACCACGGGCCCGAAGATAAACGGCCACGGCATTCGGATAAATAAAATTCCCCCGGAAGCCCAGGCGAGCCTTGAATTTCCAGGTTCGGCCGGGGTGTTGAGTTTCGTCTCACGTATCGCAGACGGGAAGCCACTGGATGACGAATAAAGAATGGAAACCGAGGCGATCGCAAAGGGTTCCGTCGCCGGCGTTCGGCGAACAACGTCTCTCTTTCTTCGCTCTATCTCTCTCTCTCTCTCTCTCTCTGTCTCTCTGTCTCTCTGTCTCGCCTTGTCTCCGCCGTGGATAACACTCGGATAAGGTTGCGGCGGACGAGCCGCCCGGCGATGTTTATACGTCGAGGCGGAGCCGAATCGCTGTCAGTCAAATCGACGTTTCCCGACGCACGGAACCTCGGCAACGCCGACGTGATCGAAGAATGCGTTATGCACCGGGGGCTGCACGGCGCGGCGCTACGTTCGGAACGAAACGCTCCGCCGGCATTTCGGACCGTTTGTTGAACAGAACGTGAATAATTTCTGCCTCGGGCTGCTCCGCATCATTCCTGGCTAACCGAAATGTCCCGTCTACGATTCCGATCGCGGGGCAACCGCCCGGCTAATACATTTCTAAAACAATGCCCGACGTTGCCTGATCTGCCAACTTCCGAGCCGAAATAACAAAAACTGGATTACAAGTGTTCTCAAAATACAGACAAATTAATTAGACAACTCGTCAGCGCATGGAACATGGACGATTACAGTATCCAATAAAATGCCTGTCTCGTAGAAAACGGAATAAGGATTATCCTCGACTGAATTAGGGTAACCGAAGTGTCGAGGCCCGCTCGACGGTTTATGGCGGTGACCGCGCGCTCGGG
>NW_027583080.1:0-2724 GCF_028453695.1 Augochlora pura
TGATATGGCCGTTGGCTGAAATAACATTAACAACAATTTCTTTTTTTTGTTTATATAATCATACCTTTCGACTCGACTCTCAATCATAAGCAACGAAGCTAATAGTAACCAGCATATGCAATTCGGTCACCGAAGAAATCTACAAAAATATTGTTGGGAGAAGAGTTGTCTAATGTTATTAATTTTTATACCGGATATAAATAAAAAAAAGAGCCAACAGCACGTGGTATTCCCAAGCGGTCACCCATCCAAGTAGGGTGGCGATGTTATTTACACGATGGTGGTTGAGGGGGGAATGCGCTGGAGTGAAGGAGATTTTATTTACACATGGGATAGGTGTGATGGGGAGGAGGAGGGTGGGGCGAGGATGAATTGAGATGAAATGAGAATGATGACTTATTAACTAAGTTATGAACTGTTTCGGATTATTAGGTACTGTCGTTGAGATCGTCGATTGATTTTAAAATTATTTAGAATTGCACATGACTCTTTGGAATTGTTAGGAATGGCAATTCAGTAACAATAATAACAATTTCACTTGCTCACTCCGCAGGTAACTGTAGTGGCTTAAATCTATCGGCTAACCACCAGTATTTCTTATAATCTAATTTTTTATTTTCTAGGAGATCTTTATACGGAATAGCTGCGCTGTATCGGTATCCTAGTTCAGTTGTAATTTGATCATGCTCCTGTGGGGTGTATTCTATACGCTTGTTTCCTCTATGTCATGGGATATGGTACAGTATCGGAACTTCATTTCTGTTCTGTATGTATCCTAATTTGTCTAAGTATATGAATGCTTCGGGAGGAACAAAACCTGTTGTTAGGGTTTCTATGATGTAATTGTCATCTGGGTGTGCTATAGGGAATATTAGACTATTGTTTGTGACGTATTTTGTGTTGGCAAAATAGTTTCGTGTTAGTTTGATTATGAAATTATCTATTCTGTTGATGTTGGCTTTATTATATATGGTGTCGTTATTTATGTGTCTAGTGTAGTTTGAGTGGGCTGACCTGTATAAACCGAAACAAGCTCTGAGGCATCGCCTTTCGAAAATGCGTATTTCTTCCATTATAGAGGCAGCGATATTGTACCACATCTCACAGCCATATCTTATGATGGGTCTGATTAAGAGTTGGTAACAGATTAGTTTTGCTTTCCTACTAATTGTGCGGGAGTGGAATAGTCTTGCGTAAGCTGCGAAAGCTTTTCTCGCTTTTTGCAGTTGTATTTGGGGGTGACTATTTAAATTCTTTGGGCTGAACTTTTTCATGCGAATCTGTTTTCACGTTAATTTTGTGTTTAACGAATTCTTTTGCTTTTGGACAACCTCTGTATGAGACTGGATGTCCAAAAGCATTGCAGTTGATGCAGAAGGGTATAATAGTAGAGGGATTCCGAGGAAGATTTTCCCAACGCGCACTCCCCAGGGGCATGATCGTGGTTGCACTTGACGCACCTATATTTAAGCTTACAGTTTGTCGCTGTGTGGTCAAAGCGTTGACAGCGTTTACATTGTTTTATATCTTGGCCTTTCAGCCTTTCCCATCTAATCTTATGGTGTAGAATATACTTGATTTCTTTTAAAATTGACAGGTCACTGTCGGCTTCTAATTGTACCAGAAATATAGGTAACAATCTCTGTTCCCTTATTGATTTATTTGTGCTAAATCTGCTAACCTTACTAATATTGATTTTATTGCCAGAGATTGTTTAAAGGTCTTCCATTAATTCCCCTTCTGAGAAGGAGGATGGCAAGCCTTTTATTAAAAAGTTGTGGTGTTTAAGCCACTTTGGTGTATATGTATAATTCTGCGTACTCGCCTTGTCTAATACGTCTTTCACTATATTTAAACTATCTGCATTAGCTAGCTGTACGGTGTGTTTGTGTGTATTTATCCTCTTAATATAGAAGTTGTTTGAGTTACCTGTGACTTCTTTTATTAGACTTATTGTGTCCTTGGGATCCTGCATACGGATATTTATTGGTGGTGGCTTCATGCGTTGGTTTGTTGGTGCAGTACGTGGTTGTTGCCTGGGTTTTGTTGGTGATAGTTCTGTTTTCCTGGTAGGTGGTGCTGAGTTTCTGCTTCCGATGAGTGGATGTGGTTGATTTCCTGGGCTAGATGTGGCAGTTTCAATCTCCCTTGGTTTCCTCGTCACTGCTGCCTGGTTTTTCTTTTTTATGCTTTGTACTAATGTGAAGCCCTCACCACAGTCCTCTTGCTCGGTTTTTTGCAACGTGATATGGCCGTTGGCGCCGCTTAAGATCGCTTCAACCGATTCTTGTGCGCTGTGTCCTTGTACTATTATTGGGGGAGGCCTTGGTGTTTCTGCTGATTTCCTTCAGGTATAGTTTCCGTTTTATGATCTCTTGTTTCTTCGGGTTGCGGGGTTCGTTGGGTTATGTTTTTAACGGGAATGCTTGGTTTTGTAGGCTGTGTTTTTTTCCTTTCCTGTTCTGTTCCTTGTTGCATCTTTGTTTCTATAGCGTCCAGTCTTTTTTGCAGTGCTTCTATTAGTTCTTTTTGCTCTCTATTTGTTTGTAATAGAAGAGTGTTTTGCTTTCTTAATTCAGTTATCAGTACTGCGTCTGTGGTTGGTGTTTCTTCCTCTTCTTTTTCTGGTTTTGTCCTTGTGTTTATGTCACTGTTGCTCCGTTGTATTTTCGGAGGGTTATTTGGCGGCGTTTGCAATTTTCTCTTTGTTTTTGCTGTTGATGC
>NW_027583081.1:0-2724 GCF_028453695.1 Augochlora pura
CCTTTATTTTGCCCGATAAACTCTTAACTTGAAAGTAAGTTTATGCGTTGAAGTTTTATAAAAAAGACTGGATAGATAGATGAGTACTATGCTGTCGGGCGGAGAATAATAAATTCGCACAATTTCCGGAAGGTGTGCTGCTAAAGCTCGGTTGCGTAGGATAGACGAGTGACGGGCTTGCGGCTTTAGTGCAATATTGCACGGAAGTTCCAACTATGGCAACGTTCACGTTGTCTAAACTTACTTCGTTTAAACTAGTAGAAAATATAAACTCTTATCTATGACAAATCGTGAAATAATTTCATTCCATGAACGCTTTCAATCCTATTCTCTTTTCTTAATACATATTCCGAACGTTGCAAAATGCCCTTTTTTAAAAGAATTCTATCGTGACATGATTAATAGGCATAATGATCTTTTATTAAATCTGTGTGAAAAGAATTGTAGAGATTCTAAATCACTTTTTACAAAAGAAATCAGGCGGCGTACACTTTGCATTGCTTTTCTATAAAAGGATTGCATTCGTTTTGTTATTATCAACAAGTCAAAGTAAATTTTGCAAAATGGACACATACAAGAGAAGACACCTGTGCAGGTCATTTTAATTAATATTTGCCAACGGAACGTGTCACTAATGGCCTAGATGTCGATGCTACTTTAATCCTTCGAATAACTTCAACATCAACGAACTATGCAGCATGATTAATAAATATAATAGATATAATAAATATAGTAAATATAATAAATATAGTAGATATAATAGATATAGTAGATATAATAAATATAGTAGACATAATAAATATGTATAGTAGATATAATAGATGTAATAGATATAATAAATATAATAATGGCTACATTTAATATAATAATAGCATCATTTAAAAATACGTACAGTTACACTCTGTATAAACAACTGAAATTCGTACTAATAGTGACTTAAATAAATAAAATAGAAAGATAGAGAGTCTATAAGTAGAAAATACTTAACGATAAAAAATAATACTATGCATCGCCCGTGAATTGCAATTAAGATAAACACTTTCCGTTTTATCTAAAAATCCACACAATTTAAACGCTCCAACATATTTGACTGAAAATATTGTTAGGAAAAGTCAAGAAATAATTACAAAGGAAATAACTTTTACGAAAAATTATTAAAAGATGTTCTTTAACCCCTCCGATAAAATTAGTGTTAAATAGAAACTATTAAAAATTGTCTTTCGACAGCTTGAATAAAAATAGTGTCAGGCATCTAAATAAATAACTACACAGCTTTTGCATATTGCGATTAACGATGACAGTTTTTATAGTCCCCACAAATCTACGGCACAACTACAAGCAATGGCGTTCAATGTCAAGTCAGAGTTATAAATAATTCGGATCTAAGAAGCGGCCAATTTGTCGCGTTCCGGAATCGGAATTATTAGCCTCGTAATTCATCGAATCAAAGACGAATTTCTGGCGCCAAGTCGAGCATCGCAGAGCAATGGCACAAACGCGGAAAATTGTTGGCACAGTAACCTCGAGCAAAATTATGAATCAGCGGGGCGCCGCGCAGCGGGCAGGAAATCCGTTTCTGCTGGCCAAAATTAATTTTGCATTACTTCACCGTTTAAAGTTGTATAGTACGCATAGCAGGTCGATGAATTCGTCTTGACCTCAGTATAGGATAGTACAATAATAATAGAAATATATATTAACGTCTAAAGAATCGAGATAACTACAATTTTTTGTAGGAAAGAAAATTATTTATTAAAATTATTTATTATAAGAAATGTGCGATAGCAAGTATGAATATGAATAGATAAATGATAGAATATAAATATATGAATTGATCGACCATCATTAATCATTTTGTATAAAAATCAATAGTATAGTAAAGAAATAAAAATAAAATGGTATAGAAAATAGTATAAAATAGTAAAGAAAAAAAAATAATAAAGAATAGTAAATGCTGATGAACTTTTCTTCTAAACAATTTTTTAACAGGTGCTCCGAGATGTCTGAAAAAGTTAGAGCTTCTAATAAAATTGATTATAGCAGAAATTTGTTATTAAACTTATTATAACCTAAATTTATATTTAAAATCTATTACTTTCTTTTACTATAATCTATTACTATATAACTTGTCATTACAATCAAAATAATTAAATTTAATGCTACCTAACCTCAATCATAATTGAACTTTATTTTGAAAATTGACTGCAACGTGAATTTCTGTTAACAATTTACTGTAATCCAAACTTATATCAGAAATTTGTGATACTTCAATATTATATTAAAACTCACTATAATACAAATTTTTGTTCAAAGTTATTGTAATGTAAATTCTCATTGAAAATCTATTATATAAAAATAAGTCGAGTTTTCCTTCCTGACGCTATAACTCCAGAACGCACGAACCGATTTCCACGGTTTTGCATTCGTTGGAAAGGTCTCGGGCTCCGTGAGGTTTATAGCAACCAAAATTCTGGAAAAATTTCAACAGAAAAGCAGGAAAACAGGGAAAATCATTTTTCACATACAGCGCCATCTCTGATACATAGCATGTACTACAAACCAATATGGTTTATAAAACAAAAAAAATAACTTTTCTTCATCTTTTAATCCCCAAACGAAATATTACAAAAAACGAAGCCATCTGGTGGCGAAACGAAGTTCGCCCGATTTGCTAGTCTAATATAATTAACTTTACCCTTATTTCAATCAAATTCTAATAAAACA
>NW_027583082.1:0-2723 GCF_028453695.1 Augochlora pura
GGTAATTATTCCGATACAGCGATTTCCTCCTTTTGCGAACTCGAGATGCGTTTCTCAGGAGCAACGTTCGCATTATCGCGCGACACCGCGAGCGCAGGAAGTCATTCCGGACTCTTTAAACCAGTTAACTGTGATCGACGAGTATACTCGTCATGGAGAAGTGGCAAAATTTGGTGTATCGACGAGTATACTCGTCGCGCGTATAAATCAGTGACCATTATCTATTTAAATTGCAATTTTTCAGAAAAACAAAACATATTCCCAAATTTCAAGATGTTTAGAATATTTTCAGGCTATGCCGAAATAAAACAAACAAATAGAAAATATGGCGCCACGGTGTGGTGCGAAATCGTGGCGCCACGATGAATTTTCTATTACGCGATACATATAATGTCTCATAATAAAACTATATTTCATGTATAAATAAAACTATTTTCAGATGTTTTATAAGGCATTCATTTCCTCACACCACTACATCAACGATGATAATAATAAAAAAATTATAAGTATTGTCATTTGTTTAAATTATATATATTTCCATCAATCTGAGCGCGCCGGTCACCGGTGCCCCCCATGGCGTCACTGCCAAGTTCAGTGCCGGTCACCGGTGACCCCCGTGGCATTCAACGTGTTAACAGTCGTCCACCGATCGCCAACAAATGTCGGAGTAACGCGCTATATACGCTAAAGACCTAAGCTCGCGGATGCCACCGAATAGCACCTGACGGAAACAGAAACGACGCGAGGGGATCGATACCTTGAACGTTCGCCGTAACGTGCAACGACCATAAAAGATCGTTCCTTAAATTCGACGGGTCTTATCCCGCCGGCGAGTGCCTCGCTCACGGGAGTCTCGGAGCACTAAGGAATATCTTTATTAAGACTGGGAAAGGTTTCTCAGGCGAGAAGTCGTCGAGTGAGTTTCCGTTTACGGCGAGCGGACTACGTCGCCGCGCAGGCTTCCCGCAAAATAACGCGAATACGAAATCGAACGGACGGAACGAGGACGCGTGGATAATTCGCGATTAGGTTCACCGAATCGCGGGGACGCGGTGTCTAGGATGCGTTACAGGTCCGAATTACTGGCCATCAAAATTATCCACGGATCCGCGCCGATATCTCCGTCGATAATCCACGCTTGAATTATTCAACGCGCGGATGATTAGGAGACGTTAATTACTATAATCTCTCCTCGGGATTTTCTAGGGGTCGCGAAATTGCCGACTTCTTCGGTTACTTGTAATTTAGCAGGATTTTTGTTTAATAAAGGTTCATCGATATTTTGCATTATCAAATAGCTATCTATATTAAAAAGAGAAAGTAGTAAATATTAATTATATAGCGTATAAAACTGTAACAATTTTAAGGTGTGGAGAACGTCAAAAAGATCGGCTTCTATTTTTAGCTACGACGTCCCAAATTGAAGAGTTGATTAAATTCGTTAACAGTACATTTTTCAGACGCGATAACTCTGTGAAAAATTATCGTAGATTGACTACTTTTTTCAAAATTATGGCTTAGAACCTTTTAAGTTTAATTCACCCTCATCGCTGGAACTATATTATATGCGAAGCCATATTTGTCACATTAAAAATAACTAAGTTCGACAAAGTGCCTGGACGTGGTCTAATTTTTCTAGGGAATCCCGTGTACAACAGAATGAAGATTGATTCTTGCTCTTTGAACTAAAACCAAAGAAACGTGGCTGCAATTTCGTTACCAAGTCACCGTAAAATAACCCTCGCTTCGACGCATGCCAAAGGAACAAAAAACACGTATACTTCGTATCTGTCATCGACGCAGCTCCGCGAGCCAATACCGGTGACACGTTCGCGCCGGCGCATGTCGCGCGACGTAATACCGGTACGAAAATCTCGCCGGCATTAAGTCTTGGAAAGCCGGGCCTCGTCGGTTGCAGTGGCGCGCGGCGCGGCAAACGCGCGTAATGGTGGCGGGCGTACGGGCAATTAACATAATATTACCCATAACACAGCGTTCCTAATGGGATATTTATTGCGGGGTGCTCGGCCGGCCCCCCCTCCCTTCCCACTCCCCTCCCCTCTGACTCCGCGCGGTCTAAGTGCGCCGCGGAGATCGTGCGAACCGATCTCGGGGCTACTCGGCCCCTTGGGATCTTCTTCTCACCTCGATTATCGCCGATTTTTCTCCCCCCCTTTTCTCCCGTTACCCGCCCCCCCCCCCCCCCCCGATCCTGCGCGAGCAGGAATCGACCCGCACCGAGCCGGTGGACAACCGAACACGCGAGAGGGGGGCCTCTCTTCGGACCGGTGTTACCGTTTCGCCAGCGCCACGGATACCCGTCGATTCTCTTCGATCGGCTTAGCGATAGCTACCATTTTGTTGCATCATGATTAATGGATGAGCCCCGACGTTGCATACGCTTTTTCCCCTTTTTTTTTCTCTCTTTTTTTTTTTTTTTTTTATCAAACACCCGGATCTTTATCAACATATTAATATTTATGCCGAGATCATACGGAAATTGCGGACGAGGTAAACTTCGCGTTTACTCCGATGAGAATTCTATCTGGGTTCGCGGCAACGGAAGCGCCCCTTGCAAATTTAGATACAATTTACTACCGTTTGTTCGGTTATTGCTAATTATAGTGTCAAGGTAATGGACTTCATTCGCAATCTTCAAATAACCCACGCTCGTGGTTTCCATTCCTTGCGCACGTTCAACTTGTTCTACTCCTCTTCTGTTA
>NW_027583083.1:0-2719 GCF_028453695.1 Augochlora pura
GATTTGTGCCATTTTTAAATTTATGAGTGCCTCGAGGTCTTGAGGCGCGTTGCTCGGTGCCGCGGTAAATGCCGACGCCTCCGCTACCTGGGTCCGGGGGCCCATCGCCTCGGCTACCGCATCTGCCAGGTCGGCCGCTTTGTCCATCTCCGCGTCCTTCTGTGTCGCTAAGACTACCTACATACCACTAGGCAACCTACTCATCCACAGCGTACGCAAAATACTATCTGACACGTTGTTGCCAGCCAAACCGCGTAGATGTCGAAGAAATTGAGACGGCTTCCTGTCTCCCATTTCCTCTGATTCCAGCAAACGTCGCGTTTTCTGCTCTTGCGACAAACTGAGCCTTCGAATGAGTTCCGTTTTTAATCTCTGGTACTGTCCAGTATTTGGCGAGTTCATTATAACGTCGCGGACTTCCGCGGCGTACACCGGGTTCAAAGCTCCCAACACATACCCGAATTTTGTGGCCTCGGTCGTAATCCCCGATGCCTCGAAACTGCGTTCGACCATTCCGAACCACATTTCTGGGTCCGACGCACAGAACTCGGGTATCCGAACGGACACTCGCGACACCGATGCTTCCGCGGACGCGCCTTGCGAGTACGACGCACCATCGTTAGGGGCAGTCATATTTAACTTTACTGTTTCTCTTTTATTGTCACTGTTTATTAAAATGCGCTTGTACACTGTTATTCGTACGATCACGTCGGGGTCACCAATTGAGGTGGTAGGGGGTCAATAACCACTCTTCTATTACACTCTGCGTGTTCAAAACGAAACTTTATTCTGTTTAATTAGCGCGTGTAAAGACCGGACTCGACGCGAGCTGACGACCAAGTGGCCGAGCTTTTCGCCCGCGTTTCTCGTATTCGCGCCCGATCGTTTCTTGGTTAAGAAACGCCGATCGGACGCCTCGTGCCTCCGGTGCGTATGCCCTCGCCAGGTCTCCGACCGCACGTGCTACAGATTAATTAAAAAATATAATAAAAGGTAATAATGTAAGAATCTCAATTAATGACACATTACGAATAAATTTTAAATATTATTATCTTAAGTTTACGTTAAGATGAATCTCTACTTCCATTCATTTAATATTTAGTTCTCTAGTTATTCAATTAACAGTTGTCAGAGCCTTAAAGATTTCAATTTTGTATGAAATATTTTAATATCTGGTTCTCTAGTGATTCAATTAAGAATTGTTAGAGCCTTAAAGATTTCAATTTTGTATGACATATGTGAATTAATATTTCTATTTGTATTAATTATGAACGGAGCCGGTACTTGTACAAATTTATATCCATAAAGTATATTACATCGGTGCATAGGGAAGTTTGGTAGTATCGGCATTTTGAGGAAAGCGGGAACACAAAATGAATTCAATTGTTAATAATAATAACTTTTTATTGTGTGAGCGGATGACTGAGGTTACGTTACATCGGTGCATAGAGAAGTTTTGTAGTATGGGTATTTTGAGGAAAGCGGGAACACAAAATGAATTGAATTGTTAATAATCTAGTAACATATGTAAACTACATTATAAAAAATATATATACTGTGGGCGGTAGGAGAGAGATAACTATGCTCGTTCGTTAAAGGTCTTTTATTTCTCGTGTCGGTTCGGCGGTCGACGTACGAATGACCCTCGGTCCCAGGCCTCCTCGCGGGCCCTGGTCGCTCGCTGTTCGGCCGTTCGGGGAAATGACAATCGATATCATTTTCCCCGAACGGACGCTGGCCCGCGTCCGTTGTCCGTTTGATGTGCCGCCACATCACCCCCCTTGGTGAATTTAGGGGTGCGGTCATCTTTAAAATTAACTTATCAACTAAATTTCAACAATATTTACACGCACACTATATACAATTTAACTTAGCCTAGTGCGTTTGAAAGCTACGCTCGCTTAGGCCTCGTAATAGTCGGGGAATCGCACTCTTCTTCCCGATCTCGTTGTTCGCTCGGGCGCGGGCGTATCGGTCGGTGTCGGGACCCCTTGTAGCGCGGGTCTGTCGCAGTTGTCCCGCTCGACGTCCCGCAACAAATACGCGGGTTTTAGACGGTCCAACGACACCGGAACCACTCGACCTTTAACGCGAATGTTAAAATGTCTCCGGCGCCGCTCGACCACCTCGTACGGGCCGTCGTAGGTAGGCTGTAAAGCGCTCTTAGGCGCCCCGTGACGGAGAAAAACATGCGTCGCCGTTTCGAGCTCCTTCATCACGAAAATCCGCCGGGTTCCGTGACGCAGGATCGGAGACGGATGCAGTTCCCGGAAATGATCCCGAAGGCGCGCGACGAATGTCTCGCCGTTTGGGTCGATGTTTCGCGAATCGTGAAAAAATTCATCGGGGAGGCGGATTGGTTTGCCGTACACCATCTCCGCGGATGTCGCTTTGAGGTCGTCCTTCCAGGCCGCCTGTATACCCAAAAGGACGACAGGCAACGAATCGGTCCAGCTCGAGCTGGCATGGCACATATTCGCCGCCTTGAGTTGGCGGTGGAACCGCTCCACCATTCCATTTGCCGCCGGGTGGTACGCCCTCGTGCGCAAATGATGCGCGCCGATAAGGCAAGACAACTGCTCAAACAATGCGCACTCAAATTGTCTGCCCTGAGGCAGTACCGATATCCCCTCGAGACCGACAATGGACCGACGATGTCCACGTGGACGTGTTCGAATCGTGACGAAGGCGTAACGAAACTACCGACGGGCGCAGACAC
>NW_027583084.1:0-2718 GCF_028453695.1 Augochlora pura
CTGCTCCAGGAAGAACTGGATAAAATGCTGGAAGAAGACATCATAGAAGAATGTGAGTCGCCATGGGCTGCTCCTGTGGTGATGGTTCCCAAACAGGATGGACGACCAAGGATATGTATTGATTATCGCAAGCTAAACGCGATTACGACAACGGACACATACCCCCTCCCAAGGATAGACGACCTCTTACACTCAACATTTGAGACCAAACACATGACCACGCTGGACCTCCGTTCGGGATATTGGCAAATCCCAGTCAGAGAAGAGGATAGGGAGAAGACAGCGTTCATCACACCATTTGGAGTGTTTCGCTTCAAACGAATGCCGTTTGGACTGAAGAACGCCCCGGCGACCTTCCAACGCATGATCAATCGCGTGTGTGCCACACTTGGCCACCGAACGATCATCGCATACTTAGACGACCTCCTGATTCTTTCACCCAGTTTCGAGGAGCATCTACAAGACTTGGAAGCACTATTCGCCCGTCTGCGTCTCTTCAACTTGCGGCTAAACAGGGAAAAGTGTTATTTCCGCCGCACCGAAATCAAATATCTGGGTCACATCATCAGCCAACGCGGGATTGAACCCGATCCAGAGAAGGTCAAGGCTATCCAGGAAAGGCGAGCTCCAACGGACGTAAAAAGTTTACTCAGCTTCTTACAAACATGCTCATGGTATCGGCGGTTCATAGAGAATTTCGCCGCTATCAGTGAGCCACTCACGAAGCTCACACGTAAAAATATACCGTGGCAGTGGACCACACTACAAGAACAGGCATTCCATTTGCTGAGAAGGAAGCTAACAGAGGCCCCGGTGTTACAACCCGCAGACGCCTCGAGACCTTATATCATTCGGACCGACGCCAGTGGCTACGCTCTGGGGGCTGTTTTACTCCAGGGGGAGAAGGAAACGGAACACCCGGTAGAGTACGCCAGCCGGCTGTTAACAAATGCAGAACGGAACTACTCAACAACGGAACGAGAGGCCCTCGCTGTAGTCTGGGCCGTGAGCAAGTTCCGTGGTTACATTGAAGGAGCAGAGGTGCGAATAGCCACTGACCATCAACCCCTCAAGTGGTTGATGAGCTTAAAAACCCCGAGTGGACGCTTAGCAAGATGGGCGTTATTGCTGCAACCCTTTAATATACAGGTGGAGTATATCACAGGGAGATCGAACGTTGTTGCAGATTTCTTGTCTAGGCCATCACGGGAGGATGACATACCACAAGGCCAGGATATTGGTATAATTACCATCGACCTGCCACGCCGAGGGAGCACGGACCTGCGGGACAGCCAGCTGCAGGACCAATCCTTAAAAGAGATCATCGCCTGCTTCGAGGAAAGTGCTCAAAACGAGAACTTTCTACGATGGGCACAGAAGGGATACCTTCTCTCCGATGGGGTACTATATCGGTACGCCCCTGAAGCCGACACCGAAGAAGCTCAACTCGTCGTCCCAGCTCACGAGAGGGAGAAGATTCTTCTGGAATACCATGACTCGCCCATAGCAGGACACTACGGGACGGAACGGACGACACAGAGGATTCTGCAACGATACTATTGGCCTGGAATGCGCAAAGATGTTCTAAAACACGTAAAGGCTTGCGTTCAGTGTCAACGATACAAGGTGACCAATCTCAAACCAGCGGGACTGATACAAACACCTCCAATGCAACGCCGTTTCGAGGTCATATCAGTCGATCTGTTTGGACCGCTGCCGGTCTCGAAGGAGGACAAACGCTGGATCCTTATTGTAGAGGATACTACAGGTCGATGGGTGGAACTCTTCGCTCTCCAACAAGCCACGGCGGAAGCCTGCGTAACCACCCTGATCAATGAGATATTCCTCCGCTATGGCGTACCGCGCCGAATGATCACGGATAACGGAACTCAGTTCATCAGTGGAATAATGCAGCAAACCCTGCACTGTTTGGGAATTACCGCCCAATTCACCCCGGTATACCACCCCGAAGCCAATCCCGTCGAGAGGAAAAACCGGGATCTAAAAACGCAGCTCGCGATTTTGGTTGGCAACGAACATCCGACCTGGGAAGATAAGCTACCGGCCATCCGCTTTGCCATGAACACCGCTCGCTGTAGTAGCACCGGATTTTCGGCTGCCTATCTAACTTTCGGGAGAGAACTCCGTACCCCGGATGATGTGACACGCGATCTAAGGACCATCCTCAGCACGGAGAGCTTCATACCCGAAATAACCCCACGTCTCACCCTACTTGCGCAAACACTTCAAGACGCAAGGGAAACGCATGAGGCGCAGCAAGAGAGACACCAGAAACAGGGCGATAAACAGCGACGACCGGACCCAGGATATCAACCCGGCGATCTGGTGTGGGTGAAAACTCATGCCCTCAGCAACGCGGCCAAGGGAGTAGCAGCCAAACTCTCACCACGGAGAGACGGACCGTACGTAGTCCTACGTAAGGCTGGTGCCACCACCTACGAGGTAGCTGCCAGGGATCATCCAACCGTACCACTGGGTACATACCACACTTCGATGATCAACCGATGTACCCTGAATTCAGCGGATACCGCAGCCAGCCCCGTGGTGCCGATCCGACGAAGAGGACGACCCCGGAAAAAACCCGCAGAGGCCCCCTGCGGATGACTAAACTCCTTGTCGAGGGCGACGTATCGGGTTTAGAGGGGGAGTTTTGTAACGTGTACATATATTTAAAATAAGCAAGACACCCTGTATATA
>NW_027583085.1:0-2717 GCF_028453695.1 Augochlora pura
CACCGTATCAGTCACTTATCAGTGACATCGATTTTGAACAATCTATTCAAATTTATTTTTTATTGTAACGTATCGACGAATCCGCATATCGCTACGATTTTTAGAACCGAATATTTCCTCTAATAAATTAGAGCCCTCTAGTCTCGGTGTTATTAATTGACCGATCCTGACATTTTTTCGAAATTTTTGCAATAGCAATTCGTCACCGGACGTATTGACAGAGCATCGAATACTATGCCGGGTCGTAAATAACTTCCGACGCAACTAGATAAAATCTATTATTTCTGTCGCACGAGTTTTTGCTCTCGCAAAATAAATAGAGTAAACATTAATAACAAACTAAAAGGATTATATACAGTTTGTTAAAGAGAGATCTAAAATTATATAAGAATATTTATAATAAAATGGAAGATAATTTAATTATCGGTAACTATTGCGTTCGATGTACAAAATTGATTTCTGCGTTAGCCTAATGTAATTTAAGACAATAAAAGTAAATAAAAATATATAAAGTAGAGTAACGAATAAAAATGAATAAAATAAAGTAAGTAGAAGTAAATGAGATAAAGTAAGAAATAGAAATAAATAGAACAAGGTAAGAAATCAAAATCAATTAAATAAAACAGTAACAAAGCAAAATAAATAAAACAGTAACAAAGCAAAATAAATAAAACAGTAACAAATCAAAATCAATAAAATGAAGTAGCGAATAAAATTTAATAAAATAAATTAAATAGAGATAAATGAAATATAGTAAAAAATAGAAAGAAATAAAGCAAAGTAACAAATCAAAATCAATAAAATAAAGTAACAAAGCGAAATAAATAAAACAGTAACAAATCAAAATCAATAAAATAAAGTAACAAAGCAAAATCAATAAAATAAAGTAACAAATCAAAATCAATAAAACAGTAACAAATCAAAATCAATAAAATAAAGAAATAGAAACGGAAATTACTTAGAAGTCGCCCTAAAATTTCCCAATTTCTGTCTAAATAACCCGTCCACACCGCGCCCGTCGATTTTCCGTCG
Source organism: Augochlora pura (assembly GCF_028453695.1). Classification (NCBI taxonomy): domain Eukaryota; kingdom Metazoa; phylum Arthropoda; class Insecta; order Hymenoptera; family Halictidae; genus Augochlora; species Augochlora pura. The sequence continues at coordinate 1,033 of NW_027583085.1, forward strand.
AAGAAAAAGCCGGTCCCCGAAAATTCCCACGCGTTTGCCACAGTTTGCCGCGCGCAGCCGAAACTTCCCGCGGGAAGCAAAACAAAGCGGGGGAGCGCCGGTCGTAAGAAGAAGCCGGCGGTACCGAGAAGGGGTCGCGGAAGTTGAATCAGAAATTAATCGCGAACGAGAGGAGGCCGGGGTAGAGGCCGCAGGAGGGAGGGAGGGGACGCGGGTTTCCCCGGGAGTTTCGAGGTGAATTTCGACGCGGTGGATCCGCTAATGCGCTCTAAATTACGACCACTGAATCAAATTCACCGAAGCTAACAATATTCCGACGGCTGGTGCGCGGCCGGCAGGCGAAAGCAAAAGGGGGGTGGGGGAGGGGGAGGAGGGGAGGAGGGTTGTTGCCGTTGGCTGCCGGTGACTCAGCGAACCCCTCGCCGCCTTTCTTCCTGCGGCTCTCTGTCCGAGAGGAAACTCCGGCTTTGAAATACAAGATGCTAATTGCTAAACGGGGATGTACACCAGATTCTAGCGGGGGCTTATCCACCTCCACCTCCTGCCCATCCACCATTTGGGTTTCCTTCGCGCAGCCCTTTCTCGTTCTCATTCTCGTCCTCATTTCCATTCCCGTTCCTCTTCGCCGGCGAACCACTGAATATTCAAACTTCGCCGTCGAATGAGCGATAAACGCAACATCGGCTCTGTTTCCTCGAGCATCGCGGTCGGGGGCCGTATTCTTTCGACGACCATTTAATATAACGATCTAACGGGTGTCCTCGATGATTGAAGACGGCGAATTCGTGCGATTTTTCCGAGTAATTTTTTCCATTGCGAAATTGAGATCGGCGGCTTTGTTTATTAGTTCTTTAGGTTGAACAACCTTACGTTGGTTAAGGTAACATTAGTTGTTAATTTATTTTTCTTAATTATTAATTTAGTGTTCCATTAAGTTTTTCTCTTTTTGGATGCGAGACCAAGAGACGATACAATAGCTCTGCAATCTAAATTTTACTGATCTACCAATCTCCTTGTTTGCTATTAATTATTCACTAATATTCTTTTCATGTTTTATACAAAGTTGATTTTTGCATAATTTCTCAATTCTTCCGCGGCGACAACAGCAATTTTTATTATCCAATTTCAACCCCTTGAACTGCAATAACTGAGTCAGACTCGTGACGAAGATTTTACGCAAGCTCTACTAAATATAATATTAATTTCTTCCACGTCGAAGTAAAAATAAATTCTTCTGTCATCAAAGTATAGAAACGAAGATAAATAAAGACAATATACAGGAAACAACAATTATCTGGTCCTATTAGGAAAATTATTAAGTAAGTGCTAATCGTCACAGCATGAAAGGAGCAATAGTGCAACGGGTTAACAATAAATACTTCTTTCTTATAAATTGTGAAACAATAGTGCTTAACCCTTTCGGTACGGGCACTCTTTCCGCCGTGACACTCTCGCTGTACGAGGCCCCGCGCCGAAAATTGCCGCCGCACGTGACCAGTCCTCCTTTATAAGATATTTCCTAAGCGTTAAATAAAAACTGTGCTTAATAAAAGGACATTTTTTAATAATAGCGTTGCTTGTAGCTTAAGAGATACTCAGAGGTACTTATATAAAATATTAAGATTTATTTATATAAAATTCTGTTATTTATACCGGATATATCCGGCGCTCGTACCGAAAGGGTT
>NW_027583086.1:0-2716 GCF_028453695.1 Augochlora pura
TTTCGCTTCAATGTATGCGGGCAGTGTCCGCGACAGTTTTTTCCACCCCCGCGCCGTCAGCGACGCGCTGAATTTTCACTAGAAAATTTTGATGGATGTTTACTCAAACATCCACCGACCGGTTAAACATTCATGTTTTTTAAATAGAATCGTGCCAAATGTTCCTCGGGGACCCGCGCTCGGCGATGCGCTCGCGACGCATTGGCGCAGGTCTTTTTCGTTTTACGCTTTCAACGTTTACAACTTTTATAAATTCGTCACTGTTCTCGAGCTCTATGATTTTGTTATTTAGTATTAAAAATTGGTAGGATGATCGATATATTTCAAGGTAGTCTATGCGAAAATAGGTTCTTGTTTTATATATTTTATTTTATTGTAGGTATAAAGGGCCGATGCAAACCGTAAGGAAATCGATGAGACTCGTGTATCCCACTGCCAATATATTACTTTCAATCCATTAACATGATTAACCCTTCTACGGTGCTTCACTCTGTGTATATTCAGCTTTTATAATTTTTTTTTTACTTTTTTTAACCCTTTGCACTCGAGGTCATTTTAACTGTAAATCTGAAATAATTTTTCTGCTGTACAGTATTTCCATTTTAATTGACCAAGTGTATTTTATATATACCAAATTAACTCTTGTGATTCGTGCCAACAATTTCATGTTCAACAATTTTTTTTAAATTAAACTTTGTTGCTATAAACAGTATTTTAGAGGGTGACGGAATAATTTAAGTGGTGCCTCAGAGTCACCAATCGAGTGCAAAGGGTTAACTTTCTTCGATATTGAAACCTCACGTGAGATTCATTCGACATGTTACAGACTTTCAAAAGATATTAAATATTGAACGTATTAATTACCAAGTTATTCAAGCCACTCTTGTCGACTCTCATTTCAAATTAATCAATATTTCCCCCTTTATTTCCACACCAGCATCGTTCCTCATAATATTTATTGATACTATAATATAATATTTTAAAAAATTATTTCCCCTTTTATTTCCACATCAGCATCGTCCCTCATAACAATTTTCAAAATATATCACAGTACATTTTTCAACGATATACGCGTATTCAAACACCACTTTGATAAATACAGGGTTAATTATTTAAAACAATTCTATCACATCTCAATACGTTTCTATCGACATAGAAAATTTTCAATTAGCATAAAGACCACTCTGACGTCTGAACGCGTAACCCGAATAGACAGTGAGCGATGCAAAGTCGTAGAGACAGAGGCAGTAACACCTTGTCACCGACGAAACAATGGCGCGTTCCGTCGAATATCGAGCGTCGTTCGGGGTGCTCCTAAACCGTAAAGACACCCGGTCTGACAAATCACCTGTGCGAGTGCTCGAAGAGAGAGAGAGAGAGAGAGAGAGAGACATATAAGCGTGCCCACTCGCGCGCGAACATATGGGCCGCGCGCTCGTCGATTTTGGGTACATCTGTACGTGGGTCGTTTAGCTGCGGTGTACGCGAGCCAAGAACAAGATGCCATATATGCGGCACCGGCCAGCGATCGCAGATACGTGGGCCAAAGAAGAACGCGTCACAACCGAGAGCCTTAACCAGGCTCCGGGCATTTCAAGATTACGGGACTGGCAAGGACTCGCGCGACCGTAAACGCGGGTTAGGTAATCGAAACCGGTGTCCAGGGATCGGCGCGCCGATTTTCCGCGACTTTCGCCGATTTTCCGAGCCTCCGAAACTTTTCGAAATTTTTCGCTCTCCGAAACTATTTAAAATTTTTCAAGCCTTCGAAACTTTTCGAAATATTTCGAAATTTTCCAAGCCTTCGAAACTTTTCGAAATATTTCGAAATTTTCCAAGCCTTCGAAACTTTTCGAAATATTTCGAAATTTTCCAAGCCTTCGAAACTTTTCGAAATTTTTCAAAATTTTTCGAAACCATCGATCTTTCTTTCATTTTTCGAAATTTTTCGAAACCATCGATTTTTCTTTCATTTTTCGTGTTATTATAATAAACCAGGCTATGTCGAAGGGTTAAATGCTTAACCCCTGGCACAGGAAATTGCGATGCTCCGTGTTACGACGAGTGAATATACTCTGTGTATATGAAGTATACTCTGTGTCAGGAGTATAGTCGTCGAACTTGGCTAATCGACTCTGTTGTGTCGATGCAAGTGGACCGTAAGAGGACGACGGAAGAAAGACGCGGACTAGGAAGCGAATCTCAGAGAGCATACGGAACTTGCGAATAAAACTGTGGAAGGAATGCGGCGCTGTTTTTCTGGGAGACACATACCTGCAATAACTCGAGACGAGAGGAGGCCTGTGGTGCTGCCATGGTTGATTAAACGGCGATCGTTCTGCGACCACTCGACGACGGGCGATGCTCCGTGTTTCTAAAACAAATTCGAGACACAGGGATGAAGTATACGCGCGAGGACCCAGGAACCCGTCGAAAACCGTCGGAAACCGCGACGGAAACCGTCGTATTTTCGAGCATCTCTTCGAGCAATTTCGGCTCTCCTTTTAGGTTTGTAAACGGCGCGCGCGCGAGAGAAAGATAGAGAGAGAGAGACCGTAGCCTCTCTCGCCGGGACTCGTGACTCATTTTAAACAGAATTTCCGACATGTTCGCCAAAGTACCGGTAGCCGAGAGCGTTATTACTTTGGATACAGTCTGGTGCGTCCCGGTGCACGCAAATCCGGACGCAGAACACCGTGCCCGCGCCGAAACCGTT
>NW_027583087.1:0-2716 GCF_028453695.1 Augochlora pura
GCTTTAAAGGCTGCTTTCGCCGGGTGCTCCTTTCCGAGCGCTCGCGATCCCTCAGCCGATAAATAATACCTCTGTGTCTATTTTACCGGTCGCTCCACTCTGGATGGAAATAAAAAACTGCGCGGATTTCGCTCCGGTCTGGCGCGATGGTTTTTGAATCGTTCACGATGCGTGGAAATATTTTTAAAAATGGTAATTCGAGAAAGCGAATTGAGAGATTTAATCATTATCGCGAAATATTAATGAACAAATGTTGCGAAATATATTTGTTACTTTAATCTGATTTTTGTTTGTCGGATTTAGTATTATTCGATTTGTAATAATTTTTTAAGAAAAGTTTACTTTATAGGGTACTCTCTTTATACTATAGTCTCTGGGGTCGCAGAACTTTTTTGGAATAAAATTGCATGTGCGTGTTCGTCTCATGCACTTTGAAAAAATATTAATCGTCTTTGTTTAGGAATTAGTGTAGGAATTATTAATTTCGATTTTGGATCACAGGATTTTTTTTTTAATAGTTGCTCCGTTCCAAAGGATCCTGCTTCTGTCTTCACCAATGGGAACTGGACGTCTAAAAGACGTATATTTTATGTTCATTTTAGGTCTGAACGTCGTACTCCCTAAAATGGACGTCTTTTATTATTTCAGACATTAAAAGGACTTTAAAACGTCTTAAAACGACACAAAATAGTCGTCTCATAATAGGCGTCTTAAAGACGGCTTAAAGACGTCTTAAAAATAGCTTAAAGACGTCTTAAAAACAGTTGAAAGACGTTTTAAAAACGTCTTAAAAGCAGCTTAGGGACGTCTTAAAAATAGCTTAACGACGCCTCAATTCGTAACTCAGTCATTCCTAGGTCATTTCCAGACCGTCCACACCCCGTTCATAAAACATCCCCAAAGTCCCACCCCAAACGTCTTTTAGATTTTTAAAGTCGCCATTATACTATCTAGGCGACTACACCGCGATCAAGCTTCTGAATCATCTACAGTATCATCAGATGCAATCTGATAGGTGTAACACAAGATTCTTAATTATTATTTCGTCCGTTCAATCGAATAATTGCTCGCAACGGCTTCCGTTGCCAGCGAACGACTGCTTTCAATGAAATAATCAGCCTCCTCTCGATCCAGTTTTCTCGGAACGTTGTTCCGCGAATCTCGCGAGCGATCTCGATCCTGAAAAGGCTCGAACAGTCCAGCTGGTCTTCGACATTGTCTCGGCGAGGCTATTCAGTGTTCTAAGTCGCCTGAATGCGACCAGCAGCCACTGACAGCGGAAAACTCGATTGGAAGTCCTCGAGGGAGCCCCACTGCTCCCCTCTCCCTCTCTCTCTCTCTCTTCAGTCTTCTCTCTACTCTATATTCTCTCTCCTCTCTTTACTCTCTCTCTCTTTTTTCTCTACTCTCTTTCTCTCTCTCTTTTCTCGAGTCGCTCTCTTTTCTCTACTCGCTCTCTCTCTCCTCTCTCTCTATTCTATCCCTCTCCCTCTCTCCCTCTATTCTATCCCTCTCCCTCTCTCTCTTCTCTCCCTCTCTCTCTTTTCTCCACGCTCTCTCGCTCTCTTCTCGCTACTCTCTCGTCCCTACCCTTCGCGGCTCTCTACTCCACTTTTCAACCCCTCAGCGACGTCACGTTGCAGGAGCCAGGAGCCTGGCTCCTTTGTGCAGATGAAGGGCCGCGATCTCACCCCCTCTGGTGGAAACGCGCTCTGACACACTGACCCGATATTAACACGTCCAATCAGCCTCGCTCGACTTCCAGCTAAACGTTTCCTGTTTTTGACGAGGGCCGACGCTTCTCGTGTCACGAGTTAATTGCGGATTTCAGCGGCGATATCCCTTAAACGTCTTCAACGCACTTGACCCGCCCTCGTTCGAACTACCCCTAACGAAAAGTTAGTTCAGACACCTTTTCGAACGCAATTATTTTTCTAAACCTAGATTAAGTCAATTGAATGCTCTTGGAAGATTAAAGAGACTGGTTTATTGCGAAAATAAATAATTGAATAAATAAAGGGGATAGATATCTGGGACCAAGATATTTTTCTTTTAATTTTGGTTTTATTTGCCAAATAAATATTCTTTGAAATATTACTATATTACTATAGTATAACATGTTATATTATTATATATTACTAGTACAATATTACTACATAATAAAGCTATATATTCATACACAGTTACCATTTCAAAGAAATTTTATTTGCCACTCTCTGCCACACCAAAAAAGAAAAACATATATAACTCATTCACCATACCAAAAATCTATTTTTTCCCCAACCCCCTAAATAAATAATAAATCCCGTGCATTTCCGAAAAATCGAATAAAACAAGAAATAGCAAATAAACAAACTTCTGTCACTTCTTGACAGCTCGCTAACACAATTACAAACATTACTATTAACGAAGCGTGAAAACAATACGGTGCACACATTGTTACATTATCGTTTCAGATATTTCCACAGTGCTCCTTAACATTCCGGCCGGCACGTGGCAATTTTCCTATCTATCTCGTATCGACGTCAGCGAGAGTTGCCCGTGACAGACTATTCGCCGAAAGTTCACAGCTAGATCAGCGATTTGTGTCAGCGCCACAATTCGTGTCAGGAATTTCCTGCGCGCATCGGTGAAAGTCCCGTCAAATTACTCGCCGCGACGTTTCCGCGAACGGTGATCCATCCCATCGCCGAATTCGTGGAACGTCGACAGTGAA
>NW_027583088.1:0-7972 GCF_028453695.1 Augochlora pura
ATTCTCGAAAGATAGGCGATGCTTGATAATCTTTTTATAAGATAAAACCTGGTCGAAAATCACCTCTTTTATGCATTTTGCATGACGGAGTTTCGTCCATACGACGCATAATATTGTTAAAAAATAAATGTCGTTTCAGGTTTAATTCTAAAAAAGAAATAAAGAAAAGAAAACAAAGAAATAAGGAATAATATACACTGCATCATTCAAAATCAAACGAATGCAACGTAACAAAAACATTTTACATCCTAAAACGTTAAATAATACATATGCCAAGTGGCGATAATGACGATCAAAGTTTTATGTTATAATAACAATTGTCAAACATCGCCTCTCGTTCGAACACTTCACTCGAGTCTCTCCGCCCTTAGGACGTCATTATACCGCGGTGAAAAAAAACGCAGATGGACTTTTGACGCGACGTTTTCAAAGGGCAGTGTTCACTTTGTAAAATCACGTTGATGAGAATACGTGGAAAAATTTTTCGTCGTCCGCCGAGTCGTTTGAATTTGGAAAATTTGGATCGGAGAACAAGCGATCTACGGTTCTCGGTCTGTTTTACGGTGAAAAGGCGTTCTTGGAACAGAAGATTCAGGAAATCGAGTCGAAGGGCGTGAAAGAGGAGACTTCGCCTTCGAAATTGAGCGCAGACAGGAATTCTGTATGTTATTTCAACGCGATGTTATACGGCGAGCGAATCTCGCTTGATCCGCTTTCGTGAAACTTGCGCGCGGCTTTTTTTTTTAACGAAAAATGTATAGCGAAATAAGAGCAAATATTCCGCCCTGTAAAATGTACACAGCTAGAACGAGTTGGCACGATTTTATTTTCCGCAACGTTACAGCTGTTCGAAGATCAACAATTTTTCTTGGTCAAATACACTTCGATCGGGCTCGTATCGTAGCTGGTTTACTAAACGTGTAGTGCGCAGTAGAAACGGTCAGCCATGATCCGACACGCTTCGCACTTTCCAATCACTTTTGCATGCCTGTTACTGTTCGGAATTTTATTTGTCAACACTTCACCGGTCGCGAACGTTTCCGTTATTACTAATTAAATCTACTAACAATTCTTATATTTTTCATAACATCCGCATTAAACAACATTTATTTCACCCGTTTCATTTCTCTTATTCTTATCTTATCTAGTTCATTAATCGCGAAAGGTATTTAATATTCAGAAAATTATATAATAATATGGAATATATATGTTATTATATAATAGTATTAATTTAATATTAATATTAAATATCGAATTTATAATAATATGGAATTTATATGTTATTATATAATAGTATGGAATATATATGTTATTATATAATAGTATGGAATTTATATGTTATTATATAATAGTATGGAATTTATAATAATATTGAAGTTACATTTGTGATTTCAGAATAATTATAGTCGTCGAACTCTTTCATTAAAAATCGTTGAATATATTTATTCAAGCACGTATTATTATCAAGATCGTGCAATGCTTGAATAAAGTGAATCTTGTAATTTTTATAAGGCGACACTTTTGTTTGGCCTTTTCAGGTTTCGGTTTAGCGCTGATGCCGTGACATATATAGGAATTCGAACAATCGTGTAGGACGCGGCGAATCACAGTGTTTTGTCGACAGCGAAAACTTGTTTGAACTGTCACCTGACCCGTGACAGATTATGGCGGAGCACGTGCGTAAATTTTCCTCGTGATTGCTCGAGAGCTCTGATTCGGCAGAGACGGTAATACTTGCGGTCGCGACGGAATGTAAGGGAGCCCTTAGAGCACCGTTTACAAGGATTCGCCGCAATTACTATCGCGTTGCTGACTTCCCTCCCTCTCGGCCTCTCGCTATCTCTCTCTCTCTTTGACTCTTTATGACTCTCTCTAACTCTCTCTCTCACTTTCTTTGACTCCCACTCTCTCTCTCTCTCTCTCTCTTTCACTCTCTCTCTCTCTCTCTCTTTCTCTCTCTCTCTTTCCCTCTCTCTCTCTCTCTCTTCGATTCGCGGTGGACCCGTCGTCTAACGGTCGGGTTTCGGTCGAAACTCTCCCGAACCCGTTTCGAATGCCAAGGAATGCGATTAAAAGGAAGGGAAAAAGTGCGCGCCAATGGCGACACAATGTCTTCGGAATGCCGCGCTGGTCGGCTAAAAGGAAGCACTCGCCGTCTTTCGAAAATAAATAAGACGACGGTATTTGAATTCTCGGACACAGAATTTCTTTCGGGAACGCGCAGCTTCCGCGCCGCGTCGACGGAAAATAGCTCCGATATCGTCAGCTGCGAGAAAATGTCTCCGCGTCGATTTTAACAAGCACACAGTAGGGCCATATTTATCTCGTGGGGATTGTTGTACATTAATAAATTGATTTAAAAAAATTGGAGCTGCATAACGAGTTAACACATTCTTAATCATTTTACTAGATTAAAAATAGTATGTTAACATAAATATTATTTACCTATTTAACAGAACAATCGAAATAATACACCGACGAAAAATAAAAATTGTATTTCAATTGAACTTTGATGAATTAATTGGAAGAGATTGAAGTTAAACAGCAAGTTAATTCTTTTCTAATCATTTCAGTAGATTCAAAATAATATATATTATTAACCATATAATACTATATTAATAACTACGTATATTTATATTATATATATATTATATACGAATATATTACTTATTGCCAGAAAAGTCAAAATAATACATCGACATTTTTCAATTCTCACGATTCTCTTTCCACAATCTTAAAATTGCGTCCATTCAATTTTTCCATCACAATAACCACCGAATTGTCCCTTTGTCGGAATATTAAATCCCAAAAAGAATTAACAACGGCCTCGAACGGAAAAGGGGTCGAAAAGTATGCAAGTGAAACTTGGTACATGAGAATTCGACCGGGATCCAGGTTGCTAGAATCCCGCCATTAAGGACTCGGGCTTCTTAATTACTTAAATTCCCAGAATCGCGAGCCAAAGCATTTGCAATAATGTGCATTCCGCTCGAATTGTTTTGAAAATATGGAGAACCGGTAGAATCGGGGGGGTAGGGGGGAGGAGGGGTTGGTGCGCATAATCGCGACGACGTTTCCCGCGTGCACATTGAACTTCCCTCGCGGACGCTTGACAAAAATTTAATATACTGAAAAGTTTTGATAAAACGCGTGCGTCATCGTCGTCGCGGGAGAGATACACGCCCCCCCTCCCCCGCCACGCCCCCCGTTGACCCGACAGGAAAGTCAGGGAAAGCTTTTTGGCGCTGTGCGGTCAAATGACACCGGAAGAGTCTACAATGTAAGCTCATATTTCGTGGCCCATCGAGGGTTGGAGGGGGGGGGGGGGGGAGGTAGTGGTAGGGGAAGAGGTGGACGCGCAACGCGAATAAATCCTATGGGCTCCGTGGATAAATTATAGTTTGGTGCATCGGAACACGGCGGGCGTCTTGGTTTGGGAAGTTCTGCGTTGGCCGCGTACCAAGACTCTGTTCGTGTGCACTTTCGAGTGGCCGGCAAACAGTGTCTTGTAACACCGGAGACAGAATGTCGACAAATATTTCTTCGGCCGATCGGATTGATTAATTGCTGCTTCGCCACGCGGTCGCCTAAACGCCCGTGAACGAGTCGCACGGTATTCGACACCGGGTCGTCGGTCTCAAGTATTTTCGTCGTCGAGCCGACAAAAATGGTTTCCGCGGCAATTTCCATTTGCGACGATTCAATTTTTATGCGGCACATGATAGTAGCCAGATATCGATAGTTTCACGACGGGTCATGTTCGGACAAACATTTAACAGGGGATAAACTTTTCTTTTTAAGAATGGACTAAACGATTTCAATCTTATTTTACATGATGGAATTCTTTTATTTTGTTTTGCAGCTTGAAATAAATGGTGAAATTGTAACGGGGTAGTTTAACCGTTCTGTGGTACGGTTTTTGACCAAACTAGTTTGTTGCAATTTTATTATTACTTAGAATGAGTAATAGTCGAATATATTATATATTATATTAAATACATATTATAAAATAATGTAATATATATATATTGATATATATTAATATTATATTATGTATTAATAGTCCACTATATTATATGAGTAGAATTTTAACAAAGTAGTTTAGTCATTGTCTAGTATGGAATAGACTATGTAGTAGAACACAATGAGTAGTTTCTAGTATTTTCAAATAATATATACTAGGCGATGATTAAACTACTTTATCAAAATTCTATTGGTATACTATACTAGGCAATGATCAAGTAGAACATTAACATTTATTCCGTGTCTGAATTTATTCGAATACTTACATATTAATAACAAAGGATTTTATTCCAATTTTAAAGCAAAGAACAACATCCATACTTAATAATTTATTACTAGTAATTTCCATCGCGAATCAGACTAGTCGAAGTCTTTTCTCTTCAACTTTTCAATCCGACTCGATAACGAAAATGAAAAACAAACTCATGCTGTCGCCAATAATACAAATATCGATCCCGTCGCTACCCCTCCACCCACCAGCCACCATTAATCCGAGGATACCGTATTAATTAAAAGCGAGCTTACGGTAATTCGACAGATCAAACACCATAAAATCAACATTTTACGAAATTTCCTACAATGTTTGCGTTTCTTCGAGCATATTAAATCTCTCCCTCCCCCCCTCCCCCGCCCCCGCAGAAAATGAATTCCAATACGGCGCGAGCTGTTGAAAATCGATTTTTCGGAACAATGGGAGAATCACATTGTTCCCGGTCTAAATATGTGCGCGTATTGATTGCCGTCGCGATACCGTTAATTTCTTCCTTTCCTTGCCCGGCGCGCCCGCCTTATTTGTTGTCTCGTTAGACGCATGAATATGTATCGCCGAGTGACGTTCACGGAATCAGAAGGAAGCGAAATAAATCCAGTAGGTGTCCAAACATCGGCCGGAGCCAATTATTTATTCAAACCGGGCCCCCGGGCGCCGCGCGAAAGACTTATTCGGCCAATCAGCGCGAGGAATATTCAGCGTGCTGAATCGGCAAAGCGCTAAACGCCCGTGGAATCTCCTAATTGTTTCCTCAATGTCCGACGGAGGATCTCGTTCTAGTTTCGCTGCTCTGTGCTCGCCCCTACCCCGCGCATTTATGCCAAAAATGAGCGGATCGAATTAAAAACGGTGGGTGTCACAGTTTTTGCTTGTCCCTATTTCCTTGTCTCTGGATTAAAAATGTATAGAAAATTAAATTATGTACATACATTACTATACATATTATGTTTATATACTAATTACATAAATAAGTTGTAAATATAGAATAACATTTATTTAATTGTTTCAATTTTTGAGAAAACTTAGACTGCAAAATATTCTTATTTATATATTGTTGCAGTATTGTTTAATGGTACTCTTTCAATCGAATTTTCCTCGAAAAAGAAGCTTCGAACGGAGAAATGTTATTCTATAGTTATAACTTATTCTTATACGGTATTATTATAAAAATAACATCTTTATTTAATACTTTGTTTTCGAGAGAAACGAGGCCGCTTAATTTGTAGTAGTGCGATGAGAAGTGTAATTTATAATATTCGTTACATAATACCGTATAAGAATAAGTTATAAAGTCAATATATATACATTCAATATCGATTAACAATAAAACTATACAAATTATGTAAATAAAACTTATGTTTGTAGAATTTAAAGTAATGACTTATTAAAAAACTATAGATTCATTAATTCAGCAAACGGTAAAGATACGGAGTAAACATTTCTGAAAATCAGAAATCTCGGTAAACCCAGTGTTGAATAAGTTAGATAAGCGCGTGCGACATACCTTATTAATAAATTTCACTGCTTTGGCACCGCGGAAACGGGGCAGATCGCGCAAACACTGTATCGCGTGCCACTATCGATATTGGCGGAACAAACGAGCCGGCGCAGTTATCTCCGTAAAATTCCTGGATTACGATTCTCGGGATCGGGGCCCCCGGTCTGTTTACGGCTGAGCGCAGCAGTATTTAACAGCGTAATTTCCTGCTCGAACTCGATGGGAACACGGAGCCCAGGTGAAACAAAATCGCGGATCTTGCCGTCGCGGGAACGTCCGCGCGACCATCCTAGCCGATTGTTCGCGGTGAAACTGACGCGACGCAAGAACGCGTCCCGAGAAGAAAGTGCGCAACAACAATCACCCCCAAAGGGTTGTTTTTCTGACCCCCGACACCGAGCAGCAAATTCTCGCGAACAAAAAATGTTTAACCCATTCGCTGCCATGAACGAGTATACTCGTCTTTGACAGGGTGTCACGCATTGCCAGGACGAGTATACTCGTCCTACTTTAAATATATTATAACATGCAGGCTTTTGAATTAGCAAATTTTTTGTGGCCACAAACGTAAATATAAATATGTAAAAAACTTGAAAAAATGCTACAAATGAAATTTTTTACAAAAATAATACTTTATTTCTTATAGAGAATGATAAAATATAAATGATGAAATATAAATGGCAATGGGAATGAATTCATATAATTTAGGCTTGGCAGCGAATGGGTTAATCAACATCGGCGAAGTATTATCGGTCGGCTTCTCGCTCGGTTTCTCGCGCGCCGAACAATTTCCTGCCGATGCAACACGTTATACTTTGTTGTCCAGCGATCCGATGAAAAAATCCGGAGCCTAATGTCAATTGGAACGAGGCGACGGAATTCGCTATTCTTGGCTGAAATTATTTTTCCGTTGCTTGAATGTTCAAGCTTATATTATGGTTGTTCGTTTTTCATTTGTTGTGACAGTAGCTGGAATATTATCGAAGCAACGATATGTATTCATATTTTCCAAAAATGAACGAGGCTAGAACTTTTTACAAATAAAATGTTTCTGTTGGAAACTTTTATGTTCTAATATGTGCAGAAACGAATACTGATTAATTTTTGTTGGTAACATTGTTCAGATTTTGCAGATAAAATATTATCGAGGCAAAAATATATATTTATACTTGAAGAAATGAATGTGACCAGAATTTTGTATAAATAAAATTGGACTCTAATGTTCTAATATGTGGAAGAACGAATAATGATTAAATTTTAGTGGAAACAGTTTTTCGTCGGATTATTAGATATGTCTGGAACGATGTGATTTGTTTTATAATTGTGCACAGTGGTTTGCAATGCGTAATTTTTGGTCAAAGTTAAATAGTTAATCGAAATGTATTAAAGGAAATCGTACACCTATTTATTTATTACTCGATTAATTTGTGGTCTTTTATATTAAAAATAAATCATTTTGGAAAATATTACGCTATAGAAAATATTGAAAATCTCTAGCTATCTAACTATAATATTTAATAATTAACGTAACGATCCGTGATGTATTATATGCTTTAAGCACTCGAAGTTATGGTCGTTATTTATAACTTTCTATTTAATTGCAAAATCACTCAATAGAAGGAAGAAATATTCCTGTGACAAATTAAAGATATTAATTTGTCGTCAAAAATGTATTCCGATCCCTAACGACGGCGCGTGTGCGAACATAACCTCGAAACCGCCACGCCTCCTCGATCTTTCGCGTCGATATTGCTCGTCCCGCCGTGGTTTGTCGCGGTCTGCGGAATGAGATGTTGAAGTTCGCGGCCGTGCGTGAAAGTTTCTGGGCAAACAAAGATTACGGTGAACATCGACGAGATTCGAGGCACGGCGCAAAGTCGCCGGAACAATCGGGAAGTGGCGGCACCGAAAACAAAGGGGATACAAGCTATCCGGAAAATGGACTCGCCATCCGTTGATTGAAAATTTCCAGCCGGCACACTCTTTTCGGTGGCCGTGGCTCGACCCCGCGGGTATAAGCGGATTAAGCTCCATCAAAGCAAAATGCGTCGGGAAAACAGGAGAGAGTCGTTCAACCATGGCCAGACAATCCGCGCCATGTGATCCACCAACGGTTTCAACCGATCCCCCGTTCGGATCTGGCTGCGACGATCTTTCGATACCGGATGTCGCGCATTATT
>NW_027583089.1:0-2714 GCF_028453695.1 Augochlora pura
AGATACTATCACTATCGCCTCGATGTTATAATTATCGAAAATTCGAAACTATAAAAGCGATCACCTCTTCTCTAATTATTTAATTTCGTCTCCGAGCCACTCCTTATATCTGTCACCAATGCACTAACTATAGTAAATTCTTTAAAACTGTCCCTCACCTCGCAAATAAAAATGGACAATTAAAAAAGGGGAGACACTATTACTATTAGCTCGTTATTTTAGTTACCGAAAATTGTCATCTATAAAAATGATCTCTTCTACGCTAATTGTCCAATTTAGTATCGAAGTCTATTCTAATTGTCCAATTTCGTCTCCAAACCACAAGACACTTAGAGCAAAGATACTATACTCCCAAAACCACTCCTTATACCTTTCTCCAGCATACAAATTACCTTAACCTCTTCAGAGCCCACGACTTAAAAACGCAAATAAACAATTTGAGCGCCAGCAATCGTACCTCCTCTTCCCAAATTGTCCTTCCCCATTCCAACACTTATGGACAACGCGGGAGAAATCGCTGCTACAGCACACGCTCGCTGCAGTTTCCGCGGCATGGGTTCGTCGCACGGGGCTGCATCGATTGATGGGAAAGGCGTCGCGACGCCGAGGACTCGGCGATTAAGGGGGAACAAAGTCGCCCCCCCCCCCCCCCCCGCGTAGGAATCGAGGTCAGAGGGTTACGGGAATGCCTGAAGAGGGTCCCGGGTGCAAAATGAAAAGAACGTCCGTCGCAAACTCACCCGGCGTCGCGTCGGGGGCGTAATCACGGCGTGAAAAATTCACCCCCCTTCCCTTCTCCCTCGGCGGAGCGTCATTAACGGGGACGCGTCAAAATGGCGGCCACGTTGCGCGGAAAGGCGGAATATTTACACGCTACTCGACTTTCCCCGGGGGTGCCGGCGTGCAGTGCTTCTTTTCTTCTCGTTCCGCTGCATCGGGGCTCCTTGCTCCCTCCTTTTTTTCCCTTCCGACGGCCGCCACCCCCCTCCCCGCCTACCCGGCTATACGGAGTTTACAAGCCCGTACCCCCCTCGTCGCTTGCTGCGTACAGTTTCACGGCAAACTTCGTTAACGGATTTCACTTCAGCGGATTTTCAGAATCTCCCTCGCTTTAAGCCGCCCCTCCCCTCTCCTCCCTCTCTCTCTCTCCACGCCGCCGTCGCTGCGACGGCCAGTTTCTTTCCCGCCCAACGGAACCCGGCCACCCCTCGCGGCACGCGCGAATTTTTTCTTTCTCGCTTCGTCCGGTCAAATTAGCGCAATTTCGATTCGTGGCAGTTTGTCTTGTTAGGTTAGGTGACGTGGTATTAAATTGTATATTTATTGCTTTTTCTAGTACTGGAAATAATTATGGAATTTTTCTAGCGACGCAGTTTATTATTTTTTAATTTCAAAATTTTGCAGTCGTTGTATTCCTTTGAAATGTTGAAAACCATAACCTCAAATAATTTTCTATAATAATAATATTTGTTCTTCTTTCTCTATAAAATTTTTATTTGTTTAAAAATTAAAAGACACTCTGTATATAGATTCATTAATGTTAAAATTATTCTGAAACTGTAAGGAATTAATTTACTAGAATTAATAACCCTATGTACTCAAAGGGCGACTCTGCGGCACTACACAAAATTGTTATATTATGTCCTAATGAAATTTTAACATTGTATATATTTAATTTATTTATTATTAAAGAACTGTTCAAAGTATAACTATTATATATATATTAAGTTTATTATATTATACATATTTTAACCCTTTGCACTTTTAGGCACCACTAAAATGATTCTATCACGTCCCAAAATAATTTTTATACCAACAGTGTTTAAATTAAAAAAATTCTTAACAATGAAACAAGGATTAATACATATAATATAATAGATATACTAACTAATAATAATTAATAATATATTAGCTATTGTCACAATATAACTATTACCCAATATTAAATTTCATATACATAAATTACTCTAACAAATATAAAATGCAAATACTATAGATCCAAGAGTACTTTGCCCTTAGAAAGGACCCATCTTCGTGTAAAAAGGGTTAAAGAAAGCCAGAGCACCCTGTACAGCCTCCATTTACCAGCAATCCGTGCGAATTTTTATTTCGCATAAAGATCCGCAGCGTAGTTATCAGAATCGGTCTCAACCCTTCTGTCAATAACGTTGTACTCGAGGGGGTACCCCTTTTGTACCATTGGCAGTCAAAGAGAAGTCCACCGGGGTTTCTGCGGGGCGAAGGGGGAACGAGCTGGGGCTCCGCCTGACCTTATCTTCCACGCTCCTCTGCTCGGTTGTCTTTGGTGGTGGTGGTGGTGGTGGTGGTGGGGCCTATTGACATTGTCGTAGGATCTTTGTACCAACCTGCTCTGTCAATTGTGTCCATAGCGACGGCTGGTAGACCCAATACCTACGCTTATGTATGTATCGACAGCAGCGCGCTCTACCTCTCGCTCGATCACCCGCGCGCGCCTTGGTCACTCTCATTGTCGCCCGCGACTCTTCGTCTGTAGATGTGGGACCGATTAGGCGAACGGTGAGACAACGTTCAGAATTGCGGAACGGGGGGGGTTAAGTGTACCTTTGGAAATTGGACCATTATACTACATATATTATTATATATAAATAATATGTCTACTATATATAATATTAATATATATAATGGGATTTTTCTGTATTAGGGAAGGGAGTCGATGGGATATCCAGCTAATT
>NW_027583090.1:0-2713 GCF_028453695.1 Augochlora pura
TGTAAATGTTAAGTCTGGTGTTAGGTGTCGATAATAATTTGGTTTTCGACGTAATGAGATATTGTTTTCGGTAAATTTGTTACTAATTCATATCGAGAAAAGTAAGACAAAATAAATATAAATATAAAGAAATGTTAGTTAAAAAGATGTGATTTGTACATATAAAAAAAGGACTATAAAATTAATATAAATATGAAAAAGCATAATAAGCAAAATCTACATAAGTATAGGTACCTCAATATCATAATATTTTTTTAAATAACACCAAAAAAAAAATGCAACAGTGAGATACGACGATTAATACTTTTACGCTACATAATTATAAAGATATATCAATATTGCATTACCCAGACAATAGCACTTACTATAAAATAGTACAAAATATCTAAAAATTATCATTTTACTTTTCTAAACGTCTCAGCATTGAATTGGAACATTAAATTAACAATAACCCCATCGAGAAGATATCGATAAATAATGAATCAATTATCGCCGTCGATCAGCGGATTAAAAAGTGCGACGAGGATCGTCGAAGCGTTCGATTGAATTTTCCAATTTGCCGAGGACGAATCCATAGCCGGCAACGGACTACCCTAAACGTCCAGTAGAAAGAGACGCCGCGGAACACGGCCGACCGTCGTCGTCGACGGCGGCCGGTTCTTCCGTGATTCAGCCGGACGAAACGAATTTCTGCATTACAGAACGGAGCAGCCAGCAGTTTGCCGGGGCACGTACTTGCCTAAAGTCGTTGTAACGCTAACGTAAATGCAATACGTGTTTCCACGGTGAAATACATGCGAGCCTCCCCCTCGACGACGACGACGACGACGACGGGTCCTCCGCTGCTCGTCGACGAGCGCCGAGGCGACATCGACTTAAACGAATTTCTCCGACAAACTCCGGGGCCCCGCGTAGTCGTCATTTTCTCGTGAAACTCGTTTTACGCGACCGCTCGCATACTCGGCCGCATACTGGCTCGCGTACCCGTACTCGACCCCCACCCCACCCGACGCCGGAGCGCATTTTAATACGGGCATTAAAAATCACATTAGATTAATCGGGAAACGCGCCCCATAGATTCGGCAGGGTGACCTTTTATTAACCAGCGTGATTATGTTGGGGCTGTGACATGATTAGGGTGACGCTTAGGGTGATCGTAATAGGGTGACGAAAAATTATGAACTATGGTATTTGAGTGTATGTTAATATGTTAATTGTATTATATTGAGCAAGAGTATTATTATTATTATTATTATTGTGTACTGTGTTATATTAATTATATGAATTATATTATTGTATTTGATATAGTTAGTTTAACTATATTACTATATGTTGTATATTTATTTTAATTACATTACCATATGTTGTTGTATACTCATTTTAATTGTATTGCCGTATGTCACATAATTATCTTAGTCATATTATTCTATGTTATATAATTATTTTAATTATATAATTATACTAATAATATTAACTTAATGTATTAATTAATGTATTAATGTAATGTACAATATATTAATAGACAGATTATATTAATATAACAAATTTAAGTGGTACATAACTAATAAAATATAAACGATTTTCAATCTTGTCGTTTTACTGAAATTCCAAAATAAATCTACATAACCTATAAATTTCTAGAAACACCAACTGTCCTCATATCTCGCAATTAATCCTATTTCTACTCTACACTGAATTAATATAAGTTGAATATTAAAACTATGAAATATTAAGAACGTAAAAAAGTTGACCAAATAAAAATATATTTACGAACGCGTGAATAACAAATTAGAAACATCGTGGATCGATCGATACTCGTGCCACGATAATTGATACAACCATTTTCTCATCGTCCGTAATTGGTGCGTTTAAATTACGGACGAACTTATTGTGTTATCTTTGGCTTTTTTAACGAGGTTCCGCGGCACGCGAAACATTAAACGAATAACAACGACATTGTCGGCGTGCGGACGATTGAAAAATTCGCGCGCGAACGTAGGGGGGAAGGGGGTGGGGGTGGGGGTGGTGGTAACGGAACCAACGGCGTTATTTTTCGTCGCGCCGGATTTACGGGATCGATCGTAAATATTCGGCAACGATTCCGCCCGTTAATGTGCACGGCTCGAGGCGAGCAATTAGTATCGCGGTAATTGCGATGCAAACGCCGGAGATCGAATGAACTCCGACCATAAAACAAAAACCGCCGCTGATACCCGTATCACGGATACGTTCTCTCTGTATTTTGTTCGGAGAAGTTTTTATCGGCTGCGGATGGAATAATTTTCATTAACCGAAGTTAATCGTCGGAAACGGCGGATCTCGGGCTGGTTGTTCGATTATCGCTGTTGTAATTGTAAAATTCCTACTGTGGACGGTTATTTAATCATTTTTGTTCGAGCGGATTTTGTAATGAAAATTGTACGACGTCTGAACAAATGTGCTTTTGTTGTTTGCAAAAGGAAGTAGCATGTTGTTTTGGGTAATTTAAGCTTGGTTTAGTTTTTAAACAATTGTTATTTATAAATAAATAATATTGTTGAGATATTAATAATTTGAGATGGTAATTTGAACATTTTAGAACATTGTTTTATCTATTAGAACGCGAAATCTTGTTTTTAAGTTTGATAAGAAATTAATAATTAATTTAATTCTTATTATAATAATATTATCACTTGTGGAACGAATTTTGCTTAATTTATGTATAATAAATTAA
>NW_027583091.1:0-2711 GCF_028453695.1 Augochlora pura
AAATGGAAACACTATAAGCTAGAAGAAATATTTTGGATTTTCAGTTAAAATGGCTCCGACTGCAAAGGGTTAAGAATCACGAACTTCGAGTAAAACCGGCTCTGATTTCGAGTGGAAAATGAAGAGAACGTGCGATAAAAAATCAATGTTCAAAATGTTCGTGGCCGGCACTGAATCGTTTTTAACGTAAACGTATGGTCGAGAGGATTGGATTCCGGTGAATTAGGCTCGCGTATCGGCGAAGACGATGGCCGGGTGGTTTATCGAGCGTGGGCACTGGAACGTGTCCAGTTTTGAGTCACTCTTCCAGCCCCGAGTTCCATTAACAGGCCACGAAACCGGATGCCGCGCGGTCGAAATACCTCATTGGAACTCGAATCATTCCACCGTATAGCAGCCGGGACCATGGAGGTCGCTTAATCCCGCAGCACGTAGCCGATCTTCGGCGCGCCCGCTATCACCGAGAAATTCTTCGAGCAGAAACAAACGTCCGGCACACGGATTAATTACCCCCGAATCCTTCTTAATTAACGTTGTCGTTGGCCCTCCCCTCCCCTCCCCCCTCCCCCTCGGGCCACTCGGGAACTTCCTCTCCCGCCACCGTTTCCATTTCAAGTCCCCCCAAGCTTGTCTCCCGCGATTCCTCACAATTTATGCAAACGCGGGACCGATTTCCATTTTGTTGCGCTCAGACCGACGCTACGGCTTCCTATTGCCGGATTGCCAGACGGATTGCGTCGGGGATGACAGCTATCTCCCCCTCTCTCTCTCTCTCTCTTCCGTGGATATGCAGCGTTCAGCGTTTCGAACCATTTGCCTCAACAGAATCATTTATTCAAATTGCCGGCCGAGATTGTCCCGGTGTCTCAACGATCTTCTTCGCTCGTCGATATCGACCAATTTCCCCGCTCCCATACTTTCCAGTTTCTACACGGCCGGACTGTATTTATTTATCGAAACGACGTTGCGATTTTTAAAAATTAATTAATCGCCTGCCGCGAAGTTGTCATCGCTCGATAAAAGTGGGAAATGGTGAAACTTTAATTCTCAGAAATTATTTCTCACTTTTAAAATTCGTACGCGTTGTCATATCTCAAAAATTGGACAAATCTCTATAATTGCCCGATCATCGACGCAGGGACACGGTTTTCTTCAACGCGAGAATAATATTTCCCGTTCGTATCACGGCAACGAGCCACTTGGAAATTACTATGGAAATTAATGCGATCCGTCCGGCCCCGAGACAGGCGGGATCGATTTTTCGGGATCGAGGATTTGGTACAGCGGCCATTGAGGGCTAATCGGCCGGGCTTGATATCGCGAGAGGGGGGAGTGGGGGGGCAAACATCAACCGATCGTTATTAATTTATGCGGACAAGGCGAGTTTCTAATCTGTCCACCCCACGTCCCCCCCTCCGGCGCGTTTGCAGTCTAGATTTAATCTGCATTCGGTTTAATTAAAATCAACCGGCTCCGCGGCGGTACGGCCTCGTTGACAATTGCATGCAGATTGGATTAAGCTTTGGAATTAGAATCGGGGGGGGGGGGGGGGTCGTCGAATTCATGCCGAGCATCCCGAAATCTGCTCGCCGTTTGTCCACATTAATATTCGAATTTCTGGAAATAGAGCGATCCCCGCGCCGACGCGAGGGGGAATTGTGCATACATTGCGCGCGGCGGCGGGCACACCGATAACGACGAAATCGTCTGCGACGAGGATCAATCGTTGTCGACGCTTCGGAACATCCGAATACCGGCAGTTCAACGAGCAGAGGAGAGGAGAGGGGGGGAGGACCCTCTCTGTGGCTAACTTCGGCCGCGACAGACCGTGAAAATCGCTTTTCGAACGCCGCCAGTTGTTGCGCGCCTTTCCCGTTGCAACGCCCTTATTTGGGGCACCGAGGAACGGGTATTCTCCGCCGCAGCACGGAAATTTCTCCGCGAATCGCATTTCGACTGCTCGGTTTTTCGAACAACTCGGAACATTGATTTCTTTATTTCGTCGTCTATGGAAGATTTGTTCTTCCCGAGTATTCAATTCATCGTTTGTCATCGATTTACTCGGCCATCTCGAAAGCTTCGTTCCTCGCAAGCAATTAATTTATTATTATCTATGATTTCTTTGTACGGAGATCTTGAAATATTTATTCAACGTGCGATTTATTCTTCGGAAAGATTTATTTAACATCGTCGCCGCAAAACCCATATCTAGGTGACAGTGATTTCTGACCAATTTTGAAAATTTATTTTTATTCCAATATATTCGACTATGATTTTTCAAATGCGAAAGAGTTCTATTGTTATCCCCTATGATAAATGTAAACTTTTTAGTTTTATTTTAATCAATCAAACTGCTTTAATTTCGTGGGGATTTCAGTGTCCAATTGTCGGCGACGAACGCGTTAAACAAAAGAAGAAATTCCAGATTTGCTAAATATATTTAAAAGTTTTTTAAAAAGCTCGCTCTCTCTGTAAATATTACAATATCTGCTTCCCCGAACTTTTTTCGATCCCGTCCTATTTCACTCCGAAAACCCGATTAATTTTTCATCGATTTCATAAACCCGATACTCCGCGAATATTTCACAAAAATTGTCGCCGGTATCCCTGTTCGTCCTTCCTCGTCAATACTTGAAGCTTTCGATCGATGCCGCGTGTTTTATTCAAACCGCGCGCGACGATCGGATAAAAAGATCGCTGATTAATTTCGA
>NW_027583092.1:0-2710 GCF_028453695.1 Augochlora pura
TCGAAGTGGGTTTCTGTCAGCAGAAAATCTGAAAGAGCCGGTTCATAAAAATTCAAATTCCACCCGGCAAATCCCGAGAGCTCGGCCTACGATTTCGCCAGTTATAGCGCATGTAAGCCGCGAGCATAATCGCGTCGAAAGTCGTTACAATCGTCTCGCGGCGATGCGAAATGAGAGAGAGAGAGAGAGAGAGAGCCCGTGTGCGGGGGCCGGCTCGCAATTTCGCTGGAAAACACGTTAATTTCCCGCCGTTGGAAGAGGGCCGCGGGTCGAGTGCCCGGGAAACTTCGACTCTTTTTCCGGGAACCGGAAGCCGCGGGGAACGCCGCGGCGGAACGACGAAGTTCTGTGTCGGAATCAAAGAGGGCTTTGATAGAAATGAGATGAAAAGAGGGGCCTTTCTTTCCTGTTGCGAGAAGAGGGTAAAAATAGAGCGTTCGTTAATCTTGAAAATTTATGTTGCTCTTGAGATATTGTAAATCGTTGTTCAATTGTCGTGGAGTCGTTTTTTACGCTATTTCTATTTGATTTTGAATCGGATCGCAAAATTGATCTGCCACTTTATGATTTTGGAAATGAATTTTGGAACATTGCAAAAAGGTTCTCTAACGTTTTCCAAACTCTTACTGAACAAAATAAATATCGTTCTAACAAACAATCAATAAATGATATTAAATTCATCAAAAATGTCCAAGAAATGTCTAAAAAATGTCGAAAGAAATATCTACCATTATTTTCGTCAATAATTAATTTAAATTGTTCAAAGCTGTATATATATATATTGAAATCGAGTATTTAGTGCAGTGACAAGGAACGATTTTCGTAGATCGGTGCACGAGGCTTTCGTCGGTGCACGAGGCACCCGTGCGCCGTGCGCCGCCGAAAGTGGAGCGAAGGTGCCGCCGGATCGATAGCTCGATGCCGGATTGGCACGTGGAGCCCGAGGTGGCAAGAAACGCGATAGTTTCCCCGTATCGTTGGCACGTTCCGCCCGCGACCCTGGCCCTGTGCCATTCGCTGCAGGTCGGCCCGCGTTACCACCGGAGAGAATATTCGCTTAGCTGCTGTCCGCCATTGGCTGAGCGATCCTCTTCTCCCTCGACCCTTAACCCTCCGCCGGATCGCTTCTCTCTATACGGCGCGCTACACGCTCTCGGGTCGCCTATGACCCATTTTTCACGGAGCCACTGACATCTGCGATCTTGTAATTATAATAACAATAAAGAGACACATAAAAAATAAAAATAAAAAGATGCCAAAAATCATCGAATCACGTGCGATATTATCGTACTATCTCGACTTTAAATCTCGAATCTCTAGCTTTAATAATATCTCGTTTATTGTTTGTCGTTTTCAGCATGAGACAGGTGAGAAAATAGAAGCTACCTAGGTTCCAAAAATGTCATAAACTTTATAAAATATATTTTTACAAATTTTGCAGAATTTGTTTCCTGACCGAGTTTATCGCAGATTTAAAGAGTGAAATTTCGTGGCAGTGCTTAGAAATTCTATAAAAATACGATAATAACAAATAATAATTTTCTTTGATATCTACAATATTTATTTAACATTCTTTTATGTATATCAACCTTGATCTTAATTTTTCGATCGTCGAGCACCCTTTGTCAGTCGATACTCCGTAAACTAATTATCACCGTGCATCTTCGAGCCGCATATCGTTGACTTTGTATAAAAAAAAGAGAGTGGAACAACAATTCCTTCGCTTCGCGAGACTCTCGTAACAGGTTCCTGGAATCTAACAGTCTCGTCAAACTTCGTTAAATCCATTATAAATTTCACATCGTCTTGTAAACTATTAACGCGCGAATTCCGCGACTAATTATAAAGTTCGTAACCGGTTACAAAATCACGCCTTCTGTTATTTCAACGCGATTAAAATCGGAATGGTTAACATTGTCGAACGAGCGTTGTCTGTTTCTTGAAGCGAAGGAAAAAATGATTAAGTCGTCTCAATCATTTTCATCGAGCGATGAACATTCCGTGGCCGGATAATCTGCGGAACCGCGGCGCACGGATTAAGAAGACTTCGCGCTAATCTCGTTGCCAAAGTACGGCTCTTGATAAGAGTCTAATAAACAGGGCCCGGTAATTCCAATCGACTTTTATGGAACGATAAAAGTCCTTTATATCGGTCGTTCACGTGCCCCGGAACTGAAATTGTTTCACTCGCGGGCCATAGGGAGGTACGTTCAAGATCCCATCAACGTCGTTTGTTCCGCGCGTCCCGAGTTAAACAATGCTCTGACGCGCTCCGTCAATTTTTCTTCGACGGCGACGATCACGACACGTTTGAGAATCCCAGCGGCAATTTCCGCGTCGAATTTTCACGCGGATGGCGAAAACCGGAAGAATTTATTTAGCGAGGCCTGAAATCGCTGAACAACTGAAATCATTGAACAACTAAAATCTCTAAAAAGACGAAAATCTCTAAAAAGACGAAAATCTCTAAAAAGACTAAAATCTCTAAAAAGACAAATCTCTAAAAAACTAACAGCTCTAGAAAACTAACATCTCTAAAAAGCTAAGAGCTCTAGAAAACTAACTTCTCTAAAAGACTAAAATCTGTAAAAAGACTAAAATCTCTAAAAATCTAAATTCTCTAGAAAGACTAAAATCTCTAAAAAGACTAAAATCTCTAAAAATCTGAAATCTCTAAAAAGACTAAAATCTCTAAAAATCTAAAATCTCT
>NW_027583093.1:0-2710 GCF_028453695.1 Augochlora pura
TTATATAGTCTATTTAATGTTAATATATATAAGATATACAATATTAATTTATATAAAATATATAACATTAATTTGTATAGGCTACATAATATGAATTTATGTAATCTATATAATATTAAATTGTATATTCTATATATTATTAATTTACATAATCTATATAATATTAATTTACATAAGCTATATAACATTAATTTGTGTAGTCTATATAATATTAATTTACATAAGCCGCGTAACATTAATTTATATAGACAAATATAAATATAATATAATATTTATATAAGCAGATATATCTGCCTAACATTAATTAACATAATCTATACAACTATTAAGTGCTACAGCACAGTACGTAGGACTACCTTCAGACATGGGAGAGAACATGTGATATTGAGCAGAGGCTGCGCCAGAGCTAACACCGAATATAGTGACCCTGTTTGGACAGCCACCAAAGAAATGTATATTGTCTTTCACCCATTTCAACGCCAACACCTGATCCTTCATGCCGGCATTTCCGGGTGCAGCCTTATCTAACGTATTCAAGTATCCTGAAACATTTAGCAATTAAACAATTAGCTCAGAATAAATGACGATTGTACAAATGATTTACCGAGGGCACCGAGCCTGGAGTTAACGGTAACAACAATCACATCCTGCTCGACCAAAAAGTCTGGACCAAAGAGCATGTCGTCGCCGGTGCCATGTTCCCATCCGCCAGGGAAGAACCACACCATGACGGCTTTGCGTGCCTCTTTATCCAAAACCGGGGTGTAAACGTTCAGGTAAAGGCAGTCCTCGTCGCCGATCAACCCTTTCTTAATCATACAGTAGAACGGGCAAGTGGCGCGATGCTGGGTGGCATCGTACACGCCCTCCCATGGATTCGCTGGCTCTGCTATCTGCAATTTTTAAATGTATTTGTTATTAATTTAGCGATTTAAATGAACTGTTCCATGGAGTTCCGGATCCCAGCCAAAATTATTGCATTAATATTGAGATTATTATTATTAATTATAAGTTCTTAATATTGATGTTAACAGTTAATGGTATTAACTATAATTTATTAATATTAATATTGATATTAATATCAAGGTTATGTCAAGATTATTAATAGTGATATTAATATCAAGATTATGTCAAGCTTATTAATAGTGATATTAATATTAATATCAAGATTATGTCAACCTTATTAATAATGATATTAATATTAATATCAAGGTTATGTCAAGCTTATTAATATTAATATCAAGGTTATTTCAAGCTTATTAATATTAATATCAAGGTTATGTCAACCTTATTAATATTAATATCAAGGTTATGTCGAGCTTATTAATATTAATAAACTATAGTTAATAAGTATTAAGTACTAATATCAATATTAATAAGTTAATTAATATCGATATTAATATTAATACGAACGATTTTAATTGCGACCTTATTCGAGCCGAATTTATCAAATTTTTTACACGTATACCTTCTCCCGTGTTTTCTAACCAAAAGAAATTATGAAAACATCCGAAAATATTTTTCCATCAATTATATGTGACTTAAGACATTATCAATATAAGTAAAACACCGATAGAACAAAATACTTGTTACAAAAGCATTCGTGCAGAATTTAAATCAGAATAACTTATATAATTGAACGAAATTACTTAATTTTGCTTAGAACTGAAGGGACGAATTTTCTAATGAGCAACTAAACAAATTGACTCCGAAATAGCAATTTGTTTAACTAGAAAGAAGAAGATAGAAAATGAAGAGTCTCTTACTTTTTAAAACGATTTAAAAAGTTCAAAGCATTCGATCCATTTGCCGAATAAAATGTACTAAATAAAACCTCGATATATTAAAAGTGTGTCTGGATGGTCGAGTATCTCAAGAGTATACATAAAGTGCGATGAGTGCAATAGAAACGAGAGAGGAAGAAGATTAAGAAGAAGAACGAAGTGCGCGCCCATTGAAAGAATAGTTTATACACACGCGAAACTTGTTAGGACCGACGTTCGGCTCGGCGTACGGTATGCCTTTGAAGCTGTAGTAGCCCCTATTGTGGAGTATCGTCTCCGTTTTCAACCCCTTCAGGATCCCTTGAGGTATCTCGAGCTGCACGTCCTGGTCGGCGCGCACGGTAACCAACACCAGCCCGCAAATCGTCAACCACTTGCTCGTCGGCCACATGTCGGTGCACTGAAACGCGTGTATCGTCGTCGTCGGATATTTGTGACGTTGCTTTTATACGAGACGGGACATCCTGTCGCGAAACGGCCGTAAGTGCCTCGTAAAGGACAGGCCGGCAGGAAAAATAGATTATTACGCAAGCGATGCCCCGCGAACGTAAGCATGGATTAGCCGGCGCACGACCACAATGAACGATCATTTTGGGATATCATTTGCCATCGGGATTGTTGTCGTTCGCGAAGAATGCTTCCGGAAGTATTGAATAATGCCATAACAGTCGCGAGCGTCGGCCTAAGTATTTGCATTATTAAGATTGATTATGGTGTATTACTTCGTCGACTGTGCCGTGCGTTTGTTCGCGAACGTTCAAATTGCAAAGTGGACAGGTAGGCAGGTCGGAACGTCGCTCGGACTTCGACGCTAAAATCCCGCGATCTTAACCTTTAGCACTCGAGTGACGACTCTGCGGCGCCATTAAAATTACTGTAACACATTGCAAAATTATTTTTAACAGACATCGCCAAAGATTTAAAAA
>NW_027583094.1:0-2708 GCF_028453695.1 Augochlora pura
TCTCTCTCTCTCTCTCTCTCTCTTTTATTTGAAGCATTTTCTCTGTGCGACGTCCTGGATTTTCAATAATCAACGTCGCGTCAATCTTCTTTAGCGCAACGTGTTCAGGCTCGACAATTCACAATTATTTCGATCTTTACCCCTTCGCAACGCGTACAATTTCCAATAATCTCCGCTCTGTCAACCTTTATCCTGCACATGCGTCAAGCTTCCAAATTATTCGATTTTTATTTGCAAAATTTATTATTTTCGATCTCAATTTTCGAGAATGCTTATTATCACCAAGCTTCCCTTTGTGATAATTCGAATCAATTGCTTAAAATTTCTGTCGTTTGACGGTATTTAGCAGCCTGACATTTTTATGGAATGATTTTTGCAATGTTTATAACATTCTTACTATTAATATAATAGTATTATATGGTGCTGTAATTAGATAATATGAGAGATTTCTTAAAATAAAAAGAAATACGTAAATATATAATAATCGGATATTCGTAAATATCCGACGTCGATACAAAATGTCATAAAACGTATTTTATATTTATTATAGAAACTTTGTAAAATTCTACAAAATTCAGAGTGACCGCAATCAAATTTCCAGGGTATATTTAAAGTAAAATGAAACATCGGTTTACAAATTATACATACAACAAGGGCTCGAGTGCCATCGGACCGTTCTCGCATCCGAGAATTCAATTGTTAATTGCTGCGAACGGCATTCCCCGTCGGCGCAAAGAATTCGAGAACGTATCGGTGACCATCGAGGTTCTTTCGATCCGTTTCGTCGGTCGCAATCCATCCGATCCGAAAAAAAAACTCGTCGGCGCATCGAAGTATTTTCCAATTGGTTGTATTGAATTTCGAAAAATCCCAATTATTTGGAATTCCTCGGGTCGGCTCGGACTGGATTTCACGCGGATCTTTCGTTCGATCGCGGCCGACGGGAAAAGGGTCACAATTATCGGATTTTTCGCAGCGCGCGGCGGCGGGACGGAATCGGGCCGGAAACAACGAAAAGCTCCCTGTGAAAGCCTCGTCGACGTTAATCGGGACAAGTTTCGCCGATAATCGGGCCGATTAACGCGGAAACGCTGCTGCAACGGAGATACGTTCAACTTAAGCCAGCTTTTATGGCGGACATTTCGACAGCGTCCCATTAAAGCCCGTGCCCGAGGCTCTCGCGAAATGTTTTTTTTTTCTCGAAATGTTTTTTTAAAAAATTCCAGACCGCTCCGCGCCCTCCCCGAGACTCCGCGAACCCGGTATTTACGTATATTTTCCAGCTGCTCTCCGGTATCAATTAATGCGAAAACATAAACGGGCGACTAGCCATCGACCGGCCCGCGAATTTCATTCACGCGATATCCTCCGCCAAATAATTTACATATTTTTTCGCCGGGCTCCTGTTTCCCCGCGATAATAATTTTTCGCATTATTTAAGCGTATTTGTACGGAATTCACGGTCCGCTGTATGCACTGTTCGATGTTCTAATATCTTTTGCGTTGCTTTCTATTTTCGTTTTCGATTCGAACGACGATACTAGCCATTCGCTGCTCGGGAATCAGTATTTGTCGTCAACGGGGGTTCTATTGTTTATCGTGGAATAGGCAGTACACATCCTTTGTACAGTCTTTGGGGTTGTATTGCTAAAAAATCGATCGTATGCGGCGCTATCGGGCTTTATAGATATTAACGCATTCTTTCTTTTACTCTACCCATTGTAGCATGCATTTCTTATCGTCTTTCCATTTCAATAAAATATATTAATTACGAAAATATTTATTACATTTTTAATATACGTATATCGAAATCATATTATTTATCATTAAAGTCACCTATCATATAGGAATGTTTTAGTAAAAATGGCCCGTCGTTAATGCGTTAATATCTGCATCGCTCATTGTTCGAAGATCGTTGCAACAATACTTGTCTCTATAATCATATTTTATTATTAAAAATTGGATCGTCGAGTGTATTGTAATTTTATCCATTATCTTTCTTTCGCGATTCTATCAGTTTTTTATCGCGACGTTCATTGCATTGTTATGTACGTTCCGAACTCTTTCGTCGACGTGTATTGGCAGTAATGGGTTTTAGTAAAATTTGCGAAACGCCCGAATTATATTCTCAATTTTTATTTCGTTGGGTAAATTACTTAAATTCCGCAGAGTTTCGTGGACGCAACAAATATTGAATAAAACGAACATTTGCCATAAAAATGCTGATTTCGTTAGTAATTACCAAACGGAAGCTGAAACTTCCGTACGATATAAATGATGAAAAACGTTTTTAATGTGCAATCTCGATGGGAATCACTTTACACATGAACATGTAGCAGAATAATTATTACGAAGAATGTATTATTAGCAGTGCAAAACATTAATATTTCATGAGAGAAATTCTTGAAGCTTTGATTATTACATTTGTCGTACGCGAGTGACATGATTTTTCATCTTTCTTTATAAATTCTCCTTTTACTTTCGATAATTAACTGTTGCCGCAAAATGTTTCTGCAAAATTCCGTTAGGGATAGACGAGTTTAAAAGACGTCGAGCTGGTTTCTATTAAAATTGAGATACTTGAGAGTTGAGTTTTTAAGAGAAGTAGAATAATATACGTGTGCGATACCAATGTGCATCTACGATAGTATATAAATATAATAATACATAAATATAGTAGTATATAAATATAGTAATACATAAATATA
>NW_027583095.1:0-2707 GCF_028453695.1 Augochlora pura
CTCGGCATTACTATAATAATTCCAATAGATTCAGAGGTAGAACGTCGTCGTCCTCGATTTTTTCCGCGCAGCTCGTCAGCAATTTGCCGCAATTTGACGGAGCCGTGTTTATCAAACTCGTTCGCCGTCTTGGAAAAGTAGAAAAAGGAGAAGATAAGAAATAAAAAAGATCGGGCGAACTGTCGCAGACACGGGGCGACAGGTTCGTCGTCGATGGAATCCGCAAATATTTCCCCAAGACGGAATTTTCTTGGTGGGAGCCTCCTCCACCTCCATCTCCACCTCCTCCTCGTCCCGGAACATCGTTCGTTTACAAATGTCCGCAAACATTCGGCACAAGAGCGAGGAAAATACGGTTTTGCGACTGGAATGACCGAGGAGGAGGAGAAGGAGGACTTGGTTTTGAAAGCCGGGGCTCGTATCGATTCGATCCCGATGTATCGATGTATCGACTGTCCGATATATCGATTCTCAATATTTCGAAACCATAGCCGCAGAAATCACGCTATCCGTAACCACGATTTTTCATCCTTTGTAGTCGTTATTTAAGATCTTGTTCGGTGACGGTCCTTTTCTTTCCGGTCAAAGTTGACCCCGATTCCCCGTGCTCCTTCGACCTCTCTCTCTCTCTCTCTCCAAGCCTCTTGTTTGTTTCGGAAAAGGTCTCCTTTGATGCGAAAAAAAAATACCGAGGGTTTTCTCTCTCACTCGAGCAATAATTGAAAAAGCTGACAAAAGAATGGTAGAGAGGGAACGATGTTATGCCACCATTTTGAATTTCTATTCTTAGGGATTCCTTGGTTTATGATGAACTACGGTTGCTGAATTTCTAGGTCGTAGCTTTCTCGTCGTGTCGATAATGTTAATAAATATATAATAATATAATATATATTAAATATTTATTTTTATATATAACTAATATATAAATATAGATAGCTATATCTATATATTACTGTATATTACGTTATTACTCAGATTAATATGATTATATTTAATATGTACTGTTAATAGACTAATTACAAAATAATATTAGTAATATATAACAGATATCTATATTCATAATATTAGTAATATATAGTAGATGTCGATATTTGTATCTTAGTAATATATTATAGATATCTATATTTATAGTATTAGTAATAGAAAATGGATGTCGATATTTATATATTAATAATATATAGTAGATATCTATATTTACATATTACTAATATATAAGTATCGACATCCATTATATATTACTGATATTATCCTGTAATTATTCCATTAACAATATATATTAAATATAATCATATTAATCTGATTAATAACGTAATATATACAATAATTACTATCACTGTAATAAATATTAATTAATTACTAATCCACACCAAGCAATTTATGCTATAAATTAATAACATAGAATAAAGAATTCACGCTAAATAAATAGAGATCATTTAACATCGATCAGGATTCCTCTTGACGTCATTTTTTCAGAGCTAAATTGTTGATCTCTGTTAAAAATCATCGAGAAATTATACAAGTTGCAATAAGATTTAATAGTTTCCTTCGGTTCTTGATTTATGGAAATCGCTTATTACGTACGGTGATCTTCCTAATCTTCCTCTTCGTGACCCCTAACCTCTTCCGAGTGATGCGTGAGTACTTAGAGCCTTAGGGTACAACGGGTTACACGACGTTTCTAAGAAACCAGATAACGAATTCATGTATCTCGAGAAACATGTCTCCATTATTAGATGTATATATTGATGGTATAAATTGACGATGAATTTTTAAAATTTATAAAGATGCAAGTCTTTCGTCAATATATTGTTACTTAGTATTAATAGTATTGGTATTAATAGACTGATTTTATTTGTTAAGTAATAGCATTTTTAAATGTAGCTGCTAATATAATTTGAAGTATTGACAGATTTAATTAATTAAGTTATGTTTGTATGTAGTGTATAGGTAATAAATATAATATGTAGATTATATTATAGAGATATATATTTAAATATAGGTAATACTATACAGACATATATTTATATAGAGATAATAATATCTAGATTTTTATATATTATTTACATTTATCTGTAAATAACAATATCTAAATATATATTCATATATAAATCTATGATATATATTCATACATATATTTGTCAACTTTTAGCAGGAAAAATGCACTCTATAGCTTCCCATTACCTTAATAATTACAGCAATTGTTACACTATAATTACCTAACAATTATTATAATTAACCATACTTAGCAATCATAAATAACTTCTGTCGTCGCAACTAGCTAAAATCTATTGTTCTTATTTACCGACCACGAACCCGTTTCAACTACTTCTTTTTTACCTCCCTCTTGCTTTTACAACATTCTTAGCCGCGAACGTTACACTTCATTAAACGGCGGCTGTAAAAACGTGATTATATTTCCAGCCGGGACCGAGAAGAGGGTATTTCATTCAAGAGACGGGATTTTTAAATGGTGTCCGCGGTCGGAGACAGGAAAAAGCGGATATTGTTCGCAAAAGCTCTTCATTTATTCCTTTCTTTTTTTCTCTCCTTCCCCCACCCCCCTCCTCCTCCTCCCATTTTAATCGTCTTCGCATAAAAATGGGGATCCCTTACTTTATTCCCTGTGAAATAAATAGGAGTATTATTATTCATAGAATTCTCGATTGCTTCCGGACTGTCCACTAACCATCCCTTTCGTCCCCCTTTT
>NW_027583096.1:0-2707 GCF_028453695.1 Augochlora pura
TCTCTCTCTCTCTCTCTCTCTCTCTCTCTCGATCCCTCCCCGGCAACGAGACAACTTCCTCGAGCGTGGAACGCCGACCCCGCTTGCTTCCCACCCTCCCCTCCCCGCTAGCACGGCACATTTTTTATTAATCACCGGCACGGCTCGTTCCGGCGTGTAACTGTTAATTTCGCTTAAGTGAAGAGCGGCCTATTTATCAAGCGGCCGCGGGGCTGCCCGGGCGGGCTCCGCGGCTCGAAATTCTCGCTCGCCTCGATTTATCAAGCGACGTCCGCGCCACGTTTTTCCACGGCGCTTTCTGGACGGCGAGGGCTGCGCCGCGATGGAAGAGGAAGCGACGGCGAGAGGGAGGAAGCATAAGAGAGGGAGGGGAAGCAATGGAGAAAGAGGGAGAGAGAGAGAGAGAGAGGAAGCAACGTGAGAGAGAGAGAGAGAGAGAGAGGGAGCAATGTAGAGAGAGAGGGAGGAAAGAACGACCGAGGGTGGAAACAAGAGGAAACGGGGCTCGGACCAAGCGGCGGCTGAGTTATAGTTTCCTGGTCCAGGTGCGGAGGAATGCCCGCCGCGGCGACCCCACGGGATCTTAACCGTGAAAGCTTCTTTACGGAACACACCGTCGACACACCGTCGACACACAGAACGACACACAGAACGCGCGCGAATTCCCGCGCGTGATATTTCCCGGGGCTTACACGTGTACGGGCACGGACACGGCCGGGAGGATCCCGCGGGGGACTCCGGCTATCCGCCGGCTCTACCGTTTCGTCCGGCGAGACGAATTTTCCAATAATATCGACGGGTCTTCCGTATCGGGACGCGTTGAATCCCCGCCCTCCCCCTCGCGTTCTCCTCGTTGCGAGACCATCCCTCGTTTGTTTTTCTTCCCGTTCGTTTTTTCAACCACTTGCGCCACGATTTCTTTTACGGCTGCTGGCGGCTTCGATCTCTTTGTTGCCCGTAATTTGCTGGGAGAATGGAGTGTATTGGTAACTCTGTTGTGAGCGGACGTGTTCTGCGGTGGATGTACAGTAATAATAATAATAATAATAATAGTAATAGTAATTTTTTTTTTTAGGGGGCAGGGTAATTTTAATATTATTATTGCGATTAATAGTAATAATAGCAATAATAATCATAATAATAATAATAATGATAACAATAATATAGAATATTATTTTTATTCAGGCGGGGTTAATGATGTATTTGTTTATTAGATTCAGTCTTTTACAGTTCGTGGTGTTATAAAAATATTTGTAAAAGGAATCTTTTAGGTATATTACTTTTTATCGAAGTGTACGCTGTAATATGAATATATATTTAATATATAACATTTCCATTTAACACTTTATCGACCGGTAGCCCATAAATCGGCTTTTCCCTCCGATCGCTAGCCTGTGAATCGGTTGCCATAGTAACCCTTAATTTCTTACCTATTATTGAGCTAAATGTGGTAAATTGTACTACAGGCTTCAATAATATTATATAAATTTTTAAATATTAAACACCTTTCGCGATTAATAAGAGAAATAAAATCAAAATAAAAACGACAAGTTACAATTACAACAATATTTATTATTTAATAAAAAGTCAGCTTTTTATCGCGACTGTTCGATCATAGACGATACCTGCCTTTAACGCTGTCCTCGACAGAAATGCGAACGAAGCGAGTACTCCTGTAAAAATAATATCAATTTATCGGAGTATCAACTGCGACTGGTTAAACAACCCCTTTTGCCGCGCGTCACATTCGTCGAT
The DNA here is from genome assembly GCF_028453695.1 of Augochlora pura. Taxonomy (NCBI): domain Eukaryota; kingdom Metazoa; phylum Arthropoda; class Insecta; order Hymenoptera; family Halictidae; genus Augochlora; species Augochlora pura. Next base: position 1,756 of record NW_027583096.1, read on the forward strand.
AATCCGAAGCGAAAAGCACGGTGTAAAATCGTCGAGCGGTGAGTTCGCTTGTTAATTACGGGAGGTAAATCCAAGTTTTCCATTTCAATTCCGACGGCAATTTCCCCTCGTCGATCTCCGATCGCCTGAATTCCCGATCCCCGTAAGAAACCCCGTTCCCTCGGTTTCTTACGTCGCTCGACAAATTCATCAACGAAGGGGCCGGCGGAGGGAGGGGAAGCGTCGCGACGAGACGAGGACGACGAGCATTTCAATTCCATTTGCATGGGCCAGGTTATTGATTTAAGTAGCGTCCGAAACGAGATTGGAAAGTGGCGCTATCGCGGAAGGCTCCGGCCGTCCTTTGAGCAGATAAGACGAGCACCGTTTCGCGGCGATCCGAATCCCGCGGGGAGGGGGGAGGCTCCCTCCGTGGAATTTGATAACTATGCAAATATCGCTGGACGTTGTATTATACCGTGCGCAGACGGAACGAAACAAAAGAAGAGAGAACGAAGAGGCGGCGGGCCGGGCCGGGCCGACGTTTCATGAGAACCGATTTATCCGTTTAATCGAGTAAAGAAGTTAGATTGGGTTTCGTTCATATTTCTTTTTTCCCTCCGCAAATCCTGCCCTCCGCCGCCTGGCCTGCTCGTCCTCCGCCATCCAGGCCGGGCGTGGTTTTGCTAGATAAACGTTCGGGAAAGTTGCAAGAAGCTGAAACTGTATTATCTCCGGCCGCGGGTGCCTCTCGTTGCCCCGCGAACACTTCATTCCATATAATTCCGCAATCGATAGCCCCGGATAAGAGCCGAGTCCTATAGAAACGGGGAGACGCGTCCACGTATTAGGGTGTACCGTAAGTTTTTCGCCGCGCGCCACGCTATGTACTGTTGTGCCGTGAGGAGAATCTAACCTCTCTCCGTCTTTCGGAAAATCTAACCTATACAAAACGTTGCCGCCATTTATTTGG
>NW_027583097.1:0-2707 GCF_028453695.1 Augochlora pura
TTTTTTTTTAAATATAATGTTATATCAATACTATTCAGTACTAATAACTATCCTCAATATTATAATTAAAATATCTTGCAATTTAATAGATATTCGACATAGATAGTCTAATGCATTTTTATTTAGAATTCCGCGTGCATCAAATCGTGTATAAAAAATGCTATGATCCCATTGAAACAAAGATTGCTTTCGTGGTCCTTTAACTGCGAGTTTACAAACAAAATAGCGATATTGAATTACGTCTTCCTCGAAATAGAGAAAGTTTTGCATGAAATATTTTTCCAAATAACGAATAGAGATAATTGCATGTAACAATTAAAATCGAACATCCTATATACATTTTTTTAGGCATCGGTTAGGTTTTTATTAGAATAGGTCAGGAAATGATTAAAATAATTCTCGGATATTTCACACTTTGTAGCAACAAAGAACAAGTTTTCCGTATTTTATTCAGATTGGCGGTAACATGCACGTATAGATCTAACTATTTTTATAAATATTTTAAAAAAGAAGGTTAAACGTTGATAAAACCTAGATAAATTGTTCAGACTGATGACTTTAACAAACATATTTCAAGGTCACAAGTACAACGAGGAGAAGGAAGATTCTTTTCTAAATGATTATTACATTTTCATTCGTTCCTACAATATTCTATATTTTTACAAGGTCATCGAAATCCGACCGGCAGTTTTTTGTCTCAACCTTTAGGTTGAAACAAAGAGATTAAAAAAATCCCCGCTAAAATCTCCGAAGGGTGTACTTTTTACAAGCCCATCTATCCGATAAATACTTAAGCCTAACTCTTCTGTAATTACAGGGTCGTCTTAGTATAAAACTGGTTGGAAACCGGTTAATATTGTTATTCTTCTTTTTAACATAGTGTTGTAGAATGTTGACATGAACTGATGATACGATTTAGTATTGCCATAACGATTATTTTTCAAATAGATTATCCGAGTTAAATCTGATACAAATTGAGGGACGTCTCAGGTGGTATAAAACTGATGCGACACAAGTGTTCTCGTCATTAACAGAGTATTTTCTAAGCTGAGAGACGAGATAAATTGATGATAGAACTTAGTATTATCTGAACGATTATTGTCTATAAAGTTTATCCGGTAAATGTCTAAATCTAATGATTGTCGAGGGCTCAGTTGGGCAAAATTTTATTCGGATGGCGGATGAAAGCTAAAGATTAACGAATAAAATTTTATTTGATACCATCGAATAAATATAAGAGCTAATAATTTCTCTAGATAAATTTGTATCCATATAAGATTTTATTCGAATAAGAATTTCTTCGTTTACGTAGTTTATCGATTTATTTCTTCTGTATTCTTTTTACAATTAACTTCTTCTCGAATATTATATCACAGTGGGTAAATTCAGAATTGATGCGCAACTAAATAATTTTTCTACAGGTGTACAGGAAAGCATCAGAAATTATATAATTATAATTATAATGTTTCTTAACGTATTCGGGTAAATATATTCTTATACAATAATAATATAAAGTAACAAAATAATTATTATTCGCATTATTAGTCGAGTAAGTGTACAATCTCTCCACAAATAAAGAATTATTCGAATAAAGAAGCTGAATAATTTATCACACATAATGAGTAATTGTTATTTGAATAAAATATTTGACTAAAAAGTATTCATTCGGATAATCATCCTAGACAAATATTTATTCCCTGAGATTCAGTGATGTTCTAGGTGATATAAAGCTAATAAGAAACCTATATTCTTGCTTATAGATTGCTTTTTAAATTCCTAGGAATGAGATAAATTGCTGTTAAAACCGAGAGTAGGTATCACGTCGACGATTATTTTTCAAGTAGTTTACCTGGTAAATGGGAAAATTTGTTCAAAGTGGGGGGGACAGTTCCGGTGGTATAAAACTGGTAGGAAACGGTCGAAACTTCGATATACCTCCAGAGGGACACGCATTCTTGTACCACAAAAGATACATCCTAATTGTCCTTCTCTTCTTTTCGTATTCGGAGTGAGCGAAACGCCAGCGGTCGACCATCGCATCGGAAGTAAAATTTTCTACGGTCCTCGCAGCCCCGGGTTCGAGGTCCATGATTCGTCTCGCTCGAGTTCAAAGCAAACTGCCTATCGTAGACAATTTTTGCGAGCTGCAGCTGTGTGTAGCCCGGCATTCTTCCGGGCTCCACAGAATATCCAACGAGATGCGGTGCTCTGGCAGGCCGTGCGTAGAAATTCGTCCTCTTTAGAGGCGAACTCGGTCACGTACCGGCCAGGTAGGTAGATCGTCGGGGGTAAAGGTCGGCGGTTATTACCTGGCCAAGAGGTATAGCCTCATTCGTTTTCATTTGGCCGATGTACGTATCCGTACCTAGCGATGGGACCCGGAACGCATCGAATCGCTTCGACTCTGTCGCACGGCGAAATATTCGCGGCTGAAAACTCTCGAACATGTCTCGATCGTCTGGAGGCACCAGATATCCAGGTAAATTCTACATCGTCCAACGAGGAACGGGCACAAGATGTAAACACCTGCACCCGAGCGACACGTGATCAGACCAGGACCGAATCACAATTTTTGGGCCCTTAAAATTCGACTTCGAGTGTCGTCGTCTAAGAGCTGCTCAGCTGCAACAATAGCGCCGATCTCGTGAAGGTCCTGTTTAAATTTTGTACCAGTTCTCGTTGAACGAAATATGGAAAGAAACTCTAG
>NW_027583098.1:0-2707 GCF_028453695.1 Augochlora pura
ATTTCGTTCATCGATCTCGTTTATTTAATTTCATTTATTTCATTCATTAAATTTACTTAAGTTATTTCATTTATTTCGTTAATTTATTTCATTCATTTATTTCACTCATTTCATTAATTTCATTAATTTCATTCGTTTCGTTCATTGATTTTATTTACTTCATTTCATTTACTTAATTCACATAATTCACTTTACTCGTTCAATTCACGTAATATATTCAATTTATAACAAAAAATGTCAATTTATAACGTACTAATTTATAACAATAGAGAACGATCTTCGACGAGCTGCATTCAACAACTACAACCAAGTGCAACAGTAAATTCACCGTTAAATAATATTATTAATATCAGCGATAAAATTTGCCAAATTTCACCAAACTTTATACTCGATTATACTTCGACTCGATAAATCGTTTCCGTGATATTCCCGATTAACGATAGCGAAGTATCACAAGCTCCATAGACTCATCTATATGACTCGCACACGTCGACGGTACGCGCGAAATAATCAGTTCACGGACACGTTTTCATTCCGAAGATCGTCCAATGAATATTTAATCCGAAATTTTCGACTCTCTGCGAACCAGGTCACGGCGACGCTTAATCCAGCATTATACTATACATATATATATATATCCATCCCGAGCGATCGGCATTAATTAACAAACTTGCCGCGACGGTGTCGCGCGCGTTCTAAAAATCATATTTTCCCGGTGTCACGCGGCTCGCTCTAGTTTTCACACTTTTCATTTTCGGCGCGACTGTTTTCGAGTGCACCTCTCTCTCTGTCACACACGCCTGCATATACGTGTCCGCGCGCGCGCGCTCCGTCAGCCATCGCGATCCCAGAAGCAATTTCGTAGAATTTCAAAGTCAACCGAAGGGAAACGTTCTTCTCGCCGCCTCCGAGATTTTCCATTTCAGTGATTGTAGGATTTGTTTCCATCGTTTCGCCTTCTTTTTTTTCTTCCTTTCCCACCCCCTCTCCCCCCGTGTTTTTCTTCAAGGCGGTATAAATAGAAAACGCGGCGTGTGCATGTGCGCGCGTAAGGAAGACTCTTCGCTGTACGAGCGACCTACATATCGCGCCGCTTTTATATTTTAACGTCATCAGCCGGAAACCTGCTGGTGTAGCGCCGGTGCCACCCGCGCGCGTCGGTCTTGTAATATTTCGCGGAACGGTCTCCGCGTCAAATAAATCCAAATAATCGTGTCAATTGTCGGCCGCGAGCTTGTTCGCCTGCGTTGTAAAAACCTAGTTATGTAGGATTTCATTTGGAAGGTTCTTTGACCATGCACCGATTTTAGGTTAATTTTTGGTTGCGTTAGTTTGTGTTAATTTCTAGTTGTTTTAGATTATGCTAATACATGGCTATGTTAGTTTATATTCATTTTTAGTTATGTTAGTTTATATTCATTATACATAGCTATATTAGTTTATATTAATTTTTAGTTATGTTAGGTTATATTAATAATACATGGCTATAATAGTTTATATGAATTTTTAGTTATATTAGTTTATATTAATTTTTACCTATATTAGCTTATATTAATTCTTAGTTATATTAGTTTATATTATTTAATGTCTAGTTATATTAGTTTTCAATAATCAAACTGTAGATTAAAAGCATTTAGAATTATTAAAGAAACAAACACGTTCTTTCTGAAGTTACATTGATTCAAATTTATTTAGAAATATTTTTTATACTGCCTCGAGATTGAACATTGATTTATAATAATATAATTTTTGTAATATCGGGAGAACAAAAGTCTTCGAGCCAATATTAGTGTTAAATTTATAAAATATCTATGTTAAATTATAAAGTATACTTATATCTCTGTTAAATTATAAAATATACTTATACCTGTGTTAAGTTACAAAATATATTTACATCTCTGTATGAAATTATAAATTATATCCACATCAACGTCGAATCATAAGCCACATTTCCATCTCTGTCAAATTTACAAAATTGCAAACAGTGATACATTTTCGCGAAAACATTATTTCCCCGTGGAACGAGCACCGAAGGATCCGATCGATTTTCGGGCAGTTCCGGCTAATCGTTTTTCGCACGGCTCGAGAATAGAATTCTCGCGGGCGGCCCCCACTGGAAAGTCGCGCATTATTCGCCGGTCGGAATCGTCCGTACGCCGTGAAAAAACAAGCAGAAGAAAGCGGATTTTTCTATCGCGAGGCTTTCGGCCTAGGTGAAAGCGGACAGGTTGATGGAACGTCGATCGGACGCGTGTATAGTTCCACCCGCCCCCCCCTCCTCCCTCCCCTCCGCGAAGCTATCGAACCCCATTGAAAACCAAAAAAGGCGCGAGGAAAATGTTTCGATGGATATTTGATTTCCACTCCTCCTCCTCCTCCCCCTTCCCCCATACGGAAGAAGAAATAATTTCCAGGGAACTTTTCTATAAAATCGTGGCCGATTCTTTTTACAGCCGAACACCGACTCGATCCCAGCGACGACCGTAACCTTTCTGGACAAATTAACCCGTTCGGATTGAGAACGTGATTTGTAAATGGGATCGGAATTCTTTCGAAGTTGCGGCGTTTATTGTTGCAAGCTTGGAGGGTAAAATTGTAGGTGGTATAATGGGGAGAAGGTTGACATTTGGTTCGATTTGGAGAATGTGATAGAGCAATGGGGAATGTTATAGAGCAATTGAGAATGTGATAGAGCAATGAGGAATGT
>NW_027583099.1:0-13541 GCF_028453695.1 Augochlora pura
CAACAAAATTAACAAGGATCTTTTGCATCGGTTCTGTGTAGAGTAGACTTTTGTGCCTGACTGTAGCGTGCAGGACAGAGTTCCCTGCTTGCCGAAGAATATTTTAACTGTTAAGCTACCCAGGTCATTTGGCATCGTTTTCCTCCTAATTTATATAGAGCACGACACAGCAACCCCCTTTTCTGCTTATTCAAGCATTTATAGCCTCCCTTAATCCGCAAAGAGCAGCGGCATAAAGGTTTTAATAAACTTCACCGTTCCCGTAGATCCGATTATACAGTTCCGTCGAAATTTTCTTTCCAACAAATTACCGTCGACAATTAACCATTTCTAGGGACTGCAGAGTTTCTCTGAGAAGCCATTGTAAAAATAATAATAATAATCAGTACAGTACCATTAACAGAATTTATATATGATAAATTATATGAATATATCATATTATAATTATATAATATATCATATATGTGATATATATTGTAAAAATAATAATAATAATTAGTAGACAGTACAGTACTATTAATAGTATATATATATGAATATATCATACTATAATTATATAATATATCATTTATAATTATATCATATATATATATGATATATGATATATTATTATTATTATATGTATTATAAATACCATTATTCTGACACAGATTATGCACTCTTAATTACCTCCACTGTTGTTCGCATCGATTCGAAACAATTCGACTAACGCGCGACACTAATCGCGCGAACGTGCATCGAAGAGTCTCACCTATTACAAATGGTCCTCCGCGCGGCCGCGTATGTCGCGCCCAGTGAACTACGAAGCTCTCTACGCGGTTTCGATATTAAATATGTAATCGCTGCTTTCGTACGGACGAGTTTGTAAGAGGATTATCGGGAACAGCGGACTAAATTCTATTGTGTAATTTCATTGACTGATATCTATCTTCTGTTTCGTTCCGCGCCGCGCCACTAAATCTCGCCGCGAAGTCTGTGCTAGTATACGGTATCGCGCCGCCGTGCACATAGAAACTGGATTTTACGTATTTACAGCATTATACGTGGAAAAGCATCCCGCGAATGCGAGCAAATAATATATAGTTGCATTTGTAAACTTTCAATATGTCGAGTTACAAAAGTTGGTCGATTATTACTTAGTCGGATGGGACTATTTTATTTACTGTTTTTGTCGTCGATGCGAAGGTTATTCAGAGGGCAACTCTGTTTATTTATAATAGAATAAAACAGGTTTTTTTAATCAGATTTACAACGATGTGCGACGAGAAATATTTTCGTTATTTTCTTTCTTTTTATCGGCGAATTTACCGCTGCGATTCGTTATCACGTGCTTCGACATATTTCGTGTTAAAAGAACAAGAGCGGTGTCAAGAGTGTCCGCCATATTTTCAAATTGGATCGCGACTGAATCGCGAGCGCGCACGGTCCGATGCACCAGTTGGTACACGAGCATTTTCCACGAAATAGTAATATTTACCGGAGCCTATTCGATCAAATATTTGCGACCGTTCTGACACGGAAAATTGTAGTTATAGGTTTAACGGTTAATTGCGGGGGCCGGCCCGGCGATTGTGAAATTAATCGGCAGCGACGATTGATAATAAACAGGACGCAGTCGATATGTAAACGAACCGGCTTCGGGGGAACTCGGTCGCCCGGCGAATCACACTTTAATGCGGAATCCGGCGGAATTGCCGTCGCGAAACTCTGTGCGCGGGGGGATTAAAAGGGAAAGAATGACGGCGACGTGGACAGAGAGGGGACGGCGGCAGAGAAAGAGAGAGAGAGAGAGACCGTTCGTTTTCGTAGCAGAAACGTAATTGTAGAAAGATAAGTAATTTCGCAGGAAGAGGGAGAGATCTCTCTGTTCGAATTACTGCCGCGAGAGCTAAGTCATCCGGTAGATTAAACGCTTCATTCTTTACAATTTGCCCCGCGTCCGAGAGTCGCGGGAAACAAAATATTCATTCGACCTACCATGCTCGCGGAAATTGTTCTGCATTATGGAAAAAAAGCCCGCCGGAATTTCGAAATGATACACGAAACATTTATTTATTCATCGATTTCGTCGCCTTCGAAACACCCACACTCGCGCTAGTATTCGAAAGTCTTTCCAAACTAAATAACTATAAGATGGTTAACTATAAAATAGTAACTATAAAATAATTAACAAATTCAAAGAGATTCTAATACGAAAAAAATTACAAAGTGTTAGGTTTCCCTAATTTTTTTAATAAACATATTAACCGGAATTTGAGAAATTTATTTCCTCGATCTCGGTTCACTAAAAATTTCTTTCGCGCTAAGATTAGAAATTCGAAACACTTTCTCGACACAGGGTATGTAGGAGGGGGAGCGAGAACTAACAGCCGCAACTTCGAAAACGATTGCAGCGCGCGCGAATCATTTCGAAAAACTGTTATCGGTGGGCGCGGTATCGTTTTATCTTTCTAGTCGAGTTGCCTGGCATTTTACTATCGCGGCAAATCTCGCACAAAGAGAGTGCACGCGCGCGGCAGCGTTTTCATGGGAGAGCCTTGTTTTTCAAGGGAACCGAGCTGAAATTGAAAACGTTTAGCTCCGATGCCGGTTACGAAATTCTTGTTTATTGATCCCATTGACAGGCTCGGGTTGCTCAAAGTCTTTCGACGACCCCCGCTTGGCAACTGTTGACAGATATTGTCATCTTCGTGGGCGTTGAGGTGTACCAACATTTAATTAAAAAAACAAACGAAATAATGGAACAGAAAAATTGATGACCTCGCAATAATTGAAAACTATGAAGTCTCACGTCGAAAAAGGTGAATTGTTAATGTACTTTGGACAAAATGGAAATTAATTCTGCTTTGTCAGTCTCGATGAGAAGAATGCATTTAAATGCATCGGATTAGATAATAATAATATTGGAACAAGAGTGAAACGTGTTTCATAAATTAAAATCAATTAAGATCATATTTAAAGTATATACTTTATCAAGTTCATTAACTTGGAATAAAAGAATATTTTTGGAAAGTGATTTAATATCGAAGAATAAAATGTAATCGTTCTTTTATCGATTTAATATTAAAACAGGGTGAATTAAAATTCGATATTTTAATTATGCATCGATGTAAGAGTTGAATAAATTAGTCAGAAGGTTATTCTTTCATTTGGTATGGTTCTCCCATGCAAAAATACTGTATTTCGACGCGACCGCACGCGTAGCGGTATAAATTAGATAATATATGCGTGTTTAACGGGGTGTATCGCTGCAAATCACTCTCATCCATACTTAATTGTGTTTATATGAGCGTTAATGACCGGCAAATCATCCGGTTAGCCGGTTAAAATTGCAATTACGAACAGTTAGGCGGAATATAAACTAAATTACTTCATACGTTGACAACTATTGTGATATTCTTTTCGAAAATGGAATATATCGCAGCAACAATGTTACACCGTACAATAATCGAAGTTAAAAATGAAATAAAAAGAATGGTTTGCAAGTAGTTGAATTATGGAGCATATATACAATATTTTCAGATAAATTGCTCCGATATTGCACTGTTAGGGGCGGCTTCTTGGTTAGCAGCGCCCATCTTGAACTCGTCACGTTCAGGGCGAAGGTATCAGGTGCAGGTACGATGCACACGTTTTGAAGGCTTAAGGGAAAATCCGGGTTTACGGCGGAGGAGAGGCTAGAAGAATTATTTAGAACCATTACTTAAACATTGCACCAACTATCGACATATTTAGAAATAATAATAGTTAAAGCATCGTCGTAAACCATGGAAATACGCGAACCTTTTCTAAACAAATTAAAGCAGAAATAAAAGAACTGTTTTATCAAAAATATCCTGCTTCTAGCATTGTTTCCACTTGTCCAATCAGTCGCTGTTAATTAATAAATAATAACCCGACGAAAAATGTCTCGAAACTCTCAGTTTTCTGGCGCAGAGCCGTCGAAGGAGCAAACGGCGATAGAACCGAAACAATGGAAAGCCACATAACACACCCGCTGAAATCTTAATCCGAACCGCAGCCAAGGAGTCACGCGCGGATCGTAAACGCGGATTATGGTTCGCGCAGTTCTAAAAGCATTCAAAGATGCCGATCGTGGTTGTACGTATTCGTCGAACCATTTCCCGTGATACACCGCGACCGTTCCCGATAAAAATTGACCGACAACGCGTCTCACTGTTTAGAACCGTATCGTTGCGCGCAAGCGTTTCCACTCCGCTTCGCGGATTACACACGGGAGAATTGTTAAAGAAATGAAATTTTTCGAATGTTCCTTTATCCGTATGGAATACGGTCCGAGGCGAGCTATGTATATTTTTTTTTTGCAACACGCATCGGTTTGCAAGCTATCGAAAAAATGGAACCTGCAACGTTCGGGGGCTATTTGCTTTGGTACAACAGAGTCCGTCATCGATAAAACATGACTGTATTTCCAAATCGCGACCGAGTATTTTTCTTAGATATATATACTGTGTACTAGTTATACATGTATAAATAGTTGCAACCAAACCGCGGATCTTTATGCTTGCTTGAATAAAAATGTGTTCTTAGTTTTAATTTTAATAGGTCAAAAATAATCGAACTATATTCTTCGATATTTCTTCCACAATTTCCTATAGTATTTATTAATTATTAGAATGGACGCAATTTAATTATACATAGAATAATAGTGAATACATGATTGGGCGATGACAAAGTGTTCGATAGAAGGCAGCACCATTTTCGAAGCGCAATCATTGCACGCGCATAGCGCATTCCCAGTAGTATAGACATTAAACTGATCCGGCGCGCAACCCCCACGGTCTCCATAATCCCAAGTCGCACCACTTGCCGCATCGAGTCGAAATTTTTCGCAGCGCTGAGAAAAGGATTAAACAACCGGTCGCCTCGAAGGCGCAGCAACAGAAAAGTAATTCGGAGTTGCTGTTTATTAGGTCAGAGCGCAAAGTGCTCGAAGTTGGTCTAGGGCGGTCCCCTCCTTTAGTAATTGCTTCTCCTCGCTGAATTAATGGAGTCGTGGATGCGAAACGGGTAATTACTTGGCGTCGTACGGTTAACCGGGGAGACGGGCGCGTTACTCCGTGGCAACGATTATTTCATAGGGGGGCCCCCTCCCCCCTCCCTCCTCACCGGACGAACCCCCTAACGACGCGGCCTCTCGTCCGATGCTCGCCGATGTCGTCCGGGGTCCAATTCATCGTCGCGACGACGACGGCGGCCCCCGCTTTGTTAACCGCCGAAGTAACGTTTAAACCGTGTTCCGGTCCCGATGTTACGATTCACGGTCGCTTGACCCAACACTCGGCGACGGATCACGCGATTTTGTCCGCCGAGCAATTGAACGCGTAGCCGGGCCACTATTCACCGGAACGTTTCGACCTTATTCATTTCACTGTTAACACGCTGTGCATCGGGGATCGACGGAATTTTTTTGGGAAATGAATGGAAATATTTTTCACCGAAATTCGAAGTTGCGATTGGAATTCGTTAGAATTCATCGAAGGCGAGGCGATTGCTTATCTATAAACGTTTTCTCTATTACAGTGGTTTTAGTTATTTTATTTATATTTTTGTAATATTTCCTAGTGCTCATAATATTATCCTGGGTCTAGATTCTATTTATTAGGCTGTAATTACGTTAATAGAATATTTAGGAATAAGTCATTTTTTAAATATACGCTCTTCATTCGCTATTAATACCATAAAGGCCCATTTTTTAAAATCATATTCTTCGATTCAAAACACTAAATTACTAATATTAGTAAAAACAGTGATCTCTAAATTATTAAGTAATTTTTACCGTGCACTGTACGATAATACTTATTATTAAAGAGAGCACCTTATATTATATTATACATTAATTATATTTCTTTACCCTGATCCCCGACGCCATTTCGATTAGTACAAGATAGACCTAGAATTCTTTCATTCCCCTACCATTTACAAATAAATAAAAAGCGCAAAGAGGTATCTACTGCAACGAAATGGCAACCAGTCTAAACAATCGTTAGTATAATTACGCGTCGCATTGGACTGTCGCTTAGATTGTCGACCCGGGGATTTGTAAAATACGACATCGACCGCGCTAATTGCGTTAGAAATTGGAAACTGATAGGAGACCGGGTCGATATTCGGGGGATCTCGATTATCCGTACATGATCGAATACACTTTCCGACCGCCTCCATTAAACGGGGCTTTCTATTATCTCTCCGGGCAGGACAATAAAACGGTAACGATCAATTATCTGCAAATAATTTTACGAATAATCGTATATAATAATATGCGCGCGCGCGCGGAACTGATGATAAGTCATATCCGATCGAATTTTAATTGTTAATTGCCTTCATAATTAGCAGAATGCTTCAGTAGACAATTCGATACTCATTATACGATAATTACGCTTAATAATTCATCGCTGGTCGCGCTTCCACCAGAGGAAAACGACCGCGTCGCATAATCGGCCGGGGACGGAGTCATTTCACTTATGCCAAAATTCCGGCGCGATTCACCGGGACTCGCTGTCTTTCGCGATAATTTAGCATCGCGCGTGGTTTCGCAGAAATTTCGAAGATTTCTTCATGCGAAAGCCGCGAGCAATCGGTGCTTTATTCAAAATTTCGTTCTATTAGAATTTCATTCTGACCTGAACTTATCATCGGATTAATTTAATTTTTAATTTATCATCAGATCAATTTAATTTTTAATTTATCATCAGATTCATTGACGTATCGGCTACGATTAAATTATTAAATATTGACGACGCCTGCAATTGTCAAAGGAAATATTTCTCGGTTAGAAAGCGGCGGCACTTAAATTTCGTAACGATATGTTTGCTAAAAGCGACGTCAAAGAAAAAGGGTTTCGCTTTCCTGGAAGCCGTCCTCCCCGAATTTCTGCCGCTTTCGAAATATCGATTGAAAAGCCGGACAAACCCCGCGCGCACACTTTTTCCCCGGTTTCTTCGTTCCCGCCGCAGACTCGAAATATTTTCGGTGGAGAAGGACGCGCCGAGAATTTCGCCGGAGTCGACGAACCCGGGCGCCGTTAAAGGCCGCAACGATATCGGTAGGAGCCATTTACGTAAAACACAGACTAGTTGGTACGTTCCCGGGCGTGCTTCCATCACATTGTCCCCCGCTACAATGTGTCGATTGCTCTCTCTTTCTCTCTCCCTCTCTCTCTACCGCTTTCCGAAATTCTGCAAATCCGGTGACGCGCGGTTTGTAAGTCAGACAGAATTAGTGCAGATGGTTTGGAAGTAGTCCAATTGCAGGAGATGGAGGAGGGAGGAGAGGGGAGAACATTTCGACCGAAGTTGTAAAGCTTTCGATGCTACAGAGAGGAACGCGAATATCAAAAGTCCCCGGCGATGTTGTCGCTCGAGGAAATGTGAATTGCATTACTTGCAGGACGATTCCGGTCCCTTCCGATCGTTAAATTTCCCAGAAGCTCGTTGCGCAGGACGTGTAACACCGTGGCCGAGTTCCGCTCGAACGCTAAATCTAACCCCCCCGGTTGTGTGTATCCTTTAACTCGACAATTACGGAATTTCGTCGGGCCCGGTCTGCAACCAAAACGTTGCTCGATCTAATTAACGCCGGCTAAACAATATCATTGATATCGCCGCGCTCCTTCCGTGGAACCGCGGAATTAAAATTGAAAGTCATGGGGGTCGCGAGTTACCCCCCCCCCCCCCCCCGCATTCGTAATATCCGTTTAATTTTCTAGCAGAAATTGGAATTATCGATAATGGAATTGCTAATAATGGAACTGTCGAGAAGTGAAAATTACGAATAAAATCATGCAACGATGGTCTAGGATTTGATGAATATATTGTTTAAACTTCACTATAGGACATGTCGCACCCTGGACAGATTAAAATTACTATATCAATTATAAATTAAGCTTTCAAATATTTTTATCCTGGAAAAAGATTTATAGTTCTGGTCGACTTTCGTTTTCAGATTGATAAAAGACAGTGAAGCTTGAAAAATGAAGAACACCTTAAAGAATTTGTTTCGCGAAATAACACCTTCGTTTTGTCTAAGCATGAATTATTCAATTTTCCCAAGCTTTGTAACAAACTCCACAACTTGTTAAGCACCTGTAAATGGAAAATCCCGGTTTATCGTCCGCGCATTGTAAGCCGAAAGAAAGCCGAGCCGAGGATGCGGCGACAATAAAGATCGAGAGAGAGAGAGAGAGAGAGATAAAGGGCGACGTTAAGAAATAATCAAAACGGAAGAAATTAAAAGCGAAAGGCGCACTCGTTCCGCGGAGTTTTATTTTTCATCTGGAAAACTCGACTACGGCGGAGTTCCCTTGTACCGTGTAACTTTTAATGACTGAAACCCGGCTGGAGTTGACCATCGGCGCGGTAACGAATGGAAACATAAAATCGGCGAAGTATCGGAGAAGCGCAGAGTCCAATCACGATGGTAACGACACAGGATCCGCGGAATTTGGTTGATGTTTGTACGGTTTATATAATTTGCCAGCGTTCAGAGAGAAACGTGACTGTATAATTTTTGTCAATCAACCGCTTAAGTATGAATAGTTGTTTTGGCTTCTTTTTAACAGAATCTGATATTTTAAAAGCCTTCATATTGTATATTAATTTAGTATAAAATGTAACGTAGGAATTTAATTATTAATTTCTGATAATTATTATATATATATATTATAGAGTGCTGTTATACAAGGCTCATATATGGGTCAAGGCAAAAATATTAAATAAAACAATATTCCATAAGAATATAGAAACTAATAGTAAGTAACATCTTTGCTAGAAAATGACCTAGTCGAAAGTATCAATGAACAAGTGATAAAACCAATATCCTCCTTTATATGGAGAATATCTCTGGCTCGCGTTAACATCATCCCCTAAATGGAAAATACGATTACAGCGCAATCAAAGGAGTCGCGTTCTGCGTATCGCAATTCGTCCTAATTTTTCAATTCTAGCCAAATGTAATTGGGACACTATAATTCAACGGGGAGGGAGGATTAATCGTTTCGAGGTTCGGCGTAGATGGTAATAACGCTTCCAGAGAGAGAGAGAGAGAACTACTTCGAAGCTGAACAACGATTTAAGCGGGATAAAGATTCTGGAAGCTGTTTTGTATCACTCGAGTATCGCTCGACTGCTAATAGGATTTCACGTGCTAGCTGGCAACGGGAAATATTATTAGCCGATGATGCAGCCTCCTCCGCACTCGCTCGCACGCTATAATGCGCGTCTCGAGACGAGGCCTCGAGAGCCCCGCCGCCATATTGGATTCCAAAGAATCGCTACGCGTCCCCCGATGGATTAATTAAACCGGCAGACAGCTGCGACTTTTTTTCGAGTTTTATTGGGCACCCCCTCTCTCTCTTTTTCTCTCTTTCTCTCTCTATCTTTCTCTCTCTCTCTCTCTCTCTCTCTCGCGCGCCACTCGCCATTCGCCGCAGCTTTTATATGCCCACTTAATTTTCCGGCCGCCCAAGAAATATCCCGAGTGTTTCTTTTTCCTCGCTTTCGCCGCGCGGATCGCTAATAAATGCCACTCGCACCTTCGGAAGAATAATTCCGAAATAAAGGCACGTACATCCGGACGTTGTCGGGCGTAATAAGCAGCGCCGAAGAAATATTTAATCTCGGCCGGGCCCGCGTTAAACGCAAACGATTTCGTCCCGGCTCGATGAGCAGACCGGGCCGCCGAAATTCTGCCCGTGATTAATTCGAGACCCGCGTTATTTCCAACTCTATTTTTCATTGTTTTAAATTGGTATTTTATATGGTTTTAACATTTCTTTAGGATTTCGCGTATTTGGAACGCCGTTTCTTTTTCGAAATTTTATATTGTCTTAATGATAGACTGAAGATTTTTATTTCAATTTATAATAATATTAGCTAGTCGAATTTAATACAATTTCCAGTTTTTCCAATTATTTTATTGCTTTGAACACCACGTGTACTCTTTACAATGCTTAAAATCAGACATTGTCTCCAATGTGCGCATTCGATTGGCTGTAACTTCGTTAAAAAAAATCGTAAAGCAATGTGGTTTAGCTTAATTTAAAGAGCGAAACCTCCACTTTAATCTGACCTAATCGATACTTGCCATAAAAATTTGTTAAAGTTTAAAAATCACAGGAAAAGCGAAGATTCTTATCCAATTTTGTTTCCATTAAAATGACAATTTAAACAGCCAATGCCCATCACTTTTAAATAAATATTGCTACTTTTTTATAACCAATATACTCGTCAAATCTAACCTAACTGGTTAAAACAAAGTAAAATCGAATGCAAGCTGGACAGATCGATAGAGCCTCGTTTCATACAACGGTGTTTCAAGTGTCGTTTTAAAACTCGACTCCGGCCAAGAAGAAACAAGAAAGTACGAAAATTGGAAGATCTCTGAGAGGTTAATGAAAGCAAATTTCCCCCGAAAACTCGAAAGTATCGAGGAAAAGTCGACTGGAACCTCGGAGATCGAAGCAAACAAAGCAATCAACGGGCACTTCTCGATCAGCCTCGAGTAGAAAATACATTTCGTGCTAGCTCGATTCGCTCGAACTTTGGCAACTAATTAGATTTTAATTCCAATTCTTTGCCGGCCGCTATTTTTTTTCTCTCTCCCACCTCCGTTCTATTGGAACCTATATTCCAATCAATGCTCAATTCGGAATGAATATGCATGCGTTGTAATAGGTCAACCCGGCCGCCCCGTCAAAACTCCCCGCGGAATTATTAGCGCGCTTTTTTACATACTGTTTGCATACTTTCGCAATCCGCGGTCGACACATTTTCATTTCTACCATGTCGGGTAGCTCGCGTTTCAGCGAATTGCTATTAATTTCCGGCGACATCTAGATTGCTAACGAGGCCTTCAGGAAGTAAATATCGCGGCGGCGCTATAGTTCGTCTCATTTTTGTATTAACCTTTTCTTTAGCGATGAAAAATATTCAAGATACGCGCTATATTTCATTTATTACTGATTTATGCACTTGGGAGTGCAATGTATGGTTCCGCTATAAAGCTGTAAAGATAATTAAACGATTTAAAAATATTATTGAACTTGTGAACAATTTTTTAATTAATTATAATTATCTATTTGCTAGAAAAGGTCTAGAAATCGATTATAAAAGTTGTCAGACTGTTCGCGCCGCGATCTAGCAAAAGTGGCTGACTTATGGCGTTCTGCCCGCGGCGATATTATGGGACACACCGGTGACTGATCAGAGGGATCGTCGTAAAAGAGCGCTTTGAAATTCAGTCACGCTCCCGCGAAATCTCTGCGATCAACACGGCGGTTAGGGACGAACGATCTCGCGCAAATAAGCGATGTAAAGTTCGCGGTTGAACGGGGATCGCGATTCGCCGATGGTAACGGATCCGAAATGTTCATTTTTAAATACTGCCGAGTCGACGTGCCACGTTGTGGCTTTTAATCATGTCGAAGCGGAATATCGATTCCGTGCTCTGAATCGGGCGGCGCTTGATCCTTCGGGCCACCGTTGTCTCAACCTCTAATCGAACTATGCGAAGCGTTTAGAGATGACAGAGATATTCGATTAATTGTAAAAGGAAAGAGAAAAATTGTAGAAGGAAGGAGAAATTGACAGAAATTAGCAGAATTTCGATTATATTTTGCGAAAAATATTAATATCTTTTAGGAAGAATTCTAATCGAGATATAAAATGAAAATATAAAACGAAAAGTGTGCGATATTAAATCGAACGCCAATTTAATTGGAAATAATTATTAATATCATTTTATATTTTTACTATACCACTATATTTTGTTTATTTTATATCTTATATATTTTACATACTAAATATATTTTATTTACAAGGTATCTAGGATAGTCTTGCACGTGGATTGCCATAATTAGCGGCGATTGCTCTAAGAATAAAGGCTCCGTTTTCGGCAAGCTTTCTAGCCGCCACCTTTTTGCCCGGGAGTGTACATCTGTCTCGCAAAGTATTTAGGTCCTCCGTACGGTATTCAGACGCAAATACTTCGCAACCTAGCACGCGACGCGCGAGACGGGGTTCCTAGTCTGAAAAAAAAGAGCAGAAGAAGGAGGAGGAGGAGGAGGGTGGAGAATTAGGTTCGCTGCAAACGAAAGTAGGGTAAGACACTCGAGCGCGAACCGGCGAGGGCCGCGAATCGAAAAATTTCGCCGTGCCAAGGAACAATAGCCCGATGTCATGGGTCGGCGATTCCGAGTACGCTAGACTCGCCGCTATTTTTAGACGTTCGTCAAATTGTTGCGGCGAAACGAGACGACTATTTTCGGCGCGAGCGCGCTTTTCTCGTCGATTCTGCTCGCGTTCGCTTTTTCGCGCGGCGATGTCTTATACTCGATCGCGATTTCGAACTGAAATCTAACTATTTATTTATTCGTGTATACTCTTTTCAGAGACTATACCTCTTTTAACCCCTTACCGTGCTTTGACGAATCCGACTCGCGATGGAATTTACTAGTAATAAATTATTAAGTATGGATGTTATTCTGTTCTTTAAAATTGGAACAAAATTTGAATCGCTTGTTATTAATATTTAAGTTTTCGAGTAAATTCAGGCACGGAATAAATGTTAATGTTCTCTTCCTTCTAAGAAATTACGTCAATTGAAAAATTCCTAATCGCTGTAACTGTAATGAAAATGGCACGGCAAGGGGTTGAGAAGCTTTTAAAAGAGGGACGAAAGCGTAGAATTATTTCTAGCTGACTAAAATACTTTGTTGCTATTTTAAAATGCAAAATGTCTTCGCCTTTGATAACCAAGCCATCGATACAAAATTCTATAATAAAATATAAAATATAATATAAAATAGAATATAAAATATAAAATAAAAATATATAGCATAAAGACGCATGTTCCTCTTTTATCTGGAGCAATACAAACAATTCTAAGTAATAAAAAAATTCTAATTTTTCCAAGTAAAATTATACCGTGATAAAAATTTCTCCAGAGTATCTCGAATCTATGGTTCACGATTTCAATTTTTAACGCAGTTTCTTGGTCGATTGTCGTCGCGATATTGTTGCTCAAAATGAACGTATTTTTCCGAGGGTTTTTGTAAAATACAGGATTTGTACTTTCAGCTCCCATTTTCCGTCGGTCGGCGGCGTCCGGCTCGGACGCGGCAGACGCGTTTCGGGCTCATTAAACGCGCGCCGCGATAACGTGTCGCCTGTTATTCGCCGTTTATTTGCAACTGGGATCGCCGACGTAACGAAACACAATGGACGTCGCCGCGCTTTATCGTCCGCTGTTATGACCGCCCTCTCCCCTCCCCCTCCTCCGCCCCTATTTTTGCGAACCGTCGCCCCCTCGGTGAAATTTATCGGGAGTAATCGATGCCGTTTGATTTATTTCCCTACGGCAGCGCGGCGCTCGCCGCGGCAAAAACAAAATAATTAACGAATCGACTCGGCGGTCACCGAGAAGATTTAGATATCCCGATGACGTTTCCATATACGTTCTTCTCCAGTTCTCGTCTTGTCGCGTGACGCCTTCGTTTAGATCGACGGATAATTTTGCGTTTA